>NC_051209.1:22854479-22907516 GCF_015220075.1 Falco rusticolus | reverse complement strand
ACTACCCCACCGACAAGCACCACCACCACCAGCATCACAAGCAGCACCTCCACCATCACAAGCACCACCACTACCACAAGCACCACCGCCACAAGTACCACCACCACCACAACCACCACCAGCACAAGCACTACTATCACCAGCACCACCACCACAAGCACCACCACCACCACCACCAGCAGTACCACCAGCACCACCACAACCAGCACCACCACCCTCAACAGCATCACCAGCACCTCAAGCACCTCAAGCACCACAGGCACCACCACCACCACAGGCACCACCACCACCACAAGCACCAGCGCCACCACCAGCACCACCACCACCAGCACCATGACAAGCAGCACCAGCACCACCACCACCACCACCAGCACCACCAGCCCCACCACCAGCCCCACCACCACAAGCACCACCACCAACAATAGCATCACCAGCACCACAAGCACCAGAAGCACTACCACAAGCACCACAACAAGAACCACCACAGGCACCACCACCACCACCACCACCACCACCAGCACAAACACCACCAGCACCACCTCCACCACCACAAGGACTACCAGAAGCACCACCAAAAGCACCACCAGCATTACCAGCACCACCACCACAACAAGCACCACCACCACCACCACAAGCACCACAGCCACCAAAACCACCACAAGCAGCATCAAAACCACCACCACCACCACCACAAGCACCACCACAAGCACCACCACCACCACAAGCTCCAGCAGAAGCACCACCACCACGATAAAAACTACCACCACCACAGGCACCACCACCACCACAACCACCACCAGCTCCACCACCACTACTACGACCAAGAGCACCAATACCACCAGCACTACCACAAGCACCAGCAACACCACCAGCAACACCACCAGCACCACGACAAGCACCACCAGCACCACCACCACCAGCACCACCACCAGCACCACCAGCACCACCACCACCACCACCACACCACTATAAACACCACCACCACGACAAGCACCACCACCACCACCACAAAAACCATTACCAGTATCACCACCACCATAATACCACCACCACCACCACAAGCACCACAAGAACCACCACAATCACGACTACCAAAAGCACCACCACAACCAGAAGCACCACAACCACAACCACAAGCACCACCACCACCACAAGCACCACTACAAGAAGCACCACCACCACCACAAGCACCACCACAAGAACCACCACCACAAGCACTACCACCACTACAAGCACCACCACAAGCAGCACCACCAACAGCACAAGCACCACAAGCACCACCACTACCACCACCACCACCACCATCACAAGCACCAGCACCTCCACCAGCACCACCACCACCAGCACCACCACCAGCACCACGACAAGCACCACCAGCACCACCACCACCAGCACCATCACAAGCACCCTCACCAGCACCACCACCAGTACCACAAGCACCACCACCACCAACACAAGCACCACCACAAGCACAATCACCATCACCACCAGCAGCACCACCACCACCAGCACCACCTCCATGAGCACAAGCACCACCACCAGCACCATCAGCGCTTGCACCACCAGCACCACCACAAGCACCACCACTACCACAACAAGCACCATCACAAGTACCACCACAAGCACCACCAGCACCACCACCACCAGAACCACCAGAACCACCACCACTAACACAACAAATTCCACCAGCACAAGCACCACCACAAGCACCACCACCACCACAACAAGCACCACCAACAACACCAACACCACCACCAGCACCACCACAAGCACCACCACCTCCACCAGCACAAGGACCACCAGCACCACAAGCACCACAAGCACCACCAAAAGCACCACCACCAGCACCACCACCAGAACAAGCACCACCACCACCACCACAAGCACCACCAGCACTACCACCACCAAAACCACCACAAGCAGCATCACCCCCACAAGCACCACCACCACAACAGAACTAGTTGTTGTTGTTGCGGTTATTGTGGTGGTGGTGGTGGTGGTGCTGCTGCTGCTGCTTGTTGTTTGTTGTGCTTGTTGTGCTTGTTGTGCTTGTTGTTGTGGTTGTTGTGGTGGTGCTGCTGCTGCTTCAGCTGCTGTTGTTGTGTGTTGCAGAATGGCTGCGTGATCACGGCCATGACTCCCTTGAAGATCTTTGTGAAACAAAGTTAGCGTAAGTTAGCTGAAGCAGGCCTTGCAGCTGTGCTGAGGCATGCTGATAAGGAAGTTGAGAAAAACACACTGACCTTGTGCCTAACGTTGTAAATAACTTTGAGGAATTCGCGAAGACAAGAGAGAAAAAAAAATATGTAGCTAGCTAACCGCAGAAACCGCAAGTAGGAGGACATATGAAAGTGTAACCCTTTAGAGCTTAGCCAATCAGCAGATGACCAGTAGGCATAATTAACTGGAACTGTATATAAGACATAATCGCGCCGTAATAAAGTGAAGCTTGCTTTATCACTCACATTGAGTTTGCCTGCTTGACTTCACACGCCGTCGCAGTTGTGGTGCTTGTTGTGCTTGTTGTTGCAGTTGTTGTGGTGGTGGTGCTGCTGCTGCTTGTTGCTTTTGTGGTTGTGGTTGTGCTTGTTGCTGTTGTGGTTGTTGTGGTGGTGGTGGTGCTGCTTCTGCTGCTCCGTTTTGTTGTGTTGCTTGTTGTTGTGCTTGTTGCTGTTGTGGTTGTTGTGGTAGTGCTGCTGCTGCTGCTTGGTATTGTGGTGCTTGTTGTACTTTTTGTTGTGGTTGTTGCGGTGGTGCTAGTGCTGCTACTACTGGTGCTGCTGCTGCTTTTTGTTGTGTTGCTTGTTTTTGTGCTTGTTGTGGTGGTTGTTGTGGTGGTGGCGGTGCTGCTTCTGCTGCTGCTGCTGCTTGTTGTTGTGGTTCTTGTTATTTTGCTTGTTGTGGTTTTTGTTGTGGCAGTGGTAGTGGTGCTGCTGCTGCTGCTTGTTGTTGTGGTGCTTGTTGTTGTGGTTGTTGTGGTGGTGGTGGCGGTGCTGCTTCACCTGCTGCTGCTGCATTTTCTTGTGGTGCTTGTTGTTGTGCTTGTTGCTGTTGTGGTTGTTGTCGTGGTGGTGCTGTGGGTGCTGCTGCTCCTTGTTGTTGTGGTGTTTGTTGCAGCGCTTGTTGTTGTGGTTGTTCTGGTGGTGGTGCTGCTTCTGCTGCTCTGCTGCTTGTTGTTGTGGTGCTTGTTGTGCTGCTTGTTGCTGTGGTTGTTGTGGTGGTGCTGCTGCTGCTGCTTGTTGTTGTGGTGCTTGTTATTAGGCTTGTTGTGGTTGTTGTGGTGGTGCTGGTGCTGCTTATGCTACTGCTGCTGCTTGTTGTTGTGGTGCTTCTTGTTCTGCATGTTGCTGTTGTGGTTGCTGTTGGGGTGGTGGTGGTGCTGCTGCTGCTGCTTCTGCTTCTTGTTGTTGTGGTGCTTGTTTTTGTTCATGTTGCTGTTGTGGTGGTTGTGGTGGTGGTGGTGCTGCTGCTGCTTGTTGCTGTTGTGGTTGTGCTTGTTGCTATTGTGGTTGTTGTAGTGGTGGTGGTGCTGCTGATGCTGATGCTGGTGCTTGTTTTTGTGGTGATTGTTCGTGTGCTTGTTGTTGTGCTTGTGGTGGTGGTGGTGGTGCTGCTGCTACTTGTGATGCTTGTGGTGTTTGTTGTTTTTGTGGTTGTGCTGCTGCTGCTGCTGCTGCTGTTTCTGCTGCTTGTTTTTGTGGTGCTTCTTGTTGTGCATGTTGCTGTTGTGGTTGCTCTTGTGGTGGTGGTGGTGGTGCTGCTGCTGCTGCTTGTTGTGGTTTTTGTGGTGGTGGTGGTGGTGCTGCTGCTGCTTCTGCTTCTTTTTGTTTTGGTGCTTGTTGTTGTTCATGTTGCTGTTGTGGTGGTTGTGGTGGTGCTGCTGCTGCTGCTGCTTGTTGCTGTTGTGGTTGTTGTTATAAATTGAGACCACAACGGATCATAATCCAATTAAAATTTTATTAATTATAGCAAGTAGAATATGAGCAAAAACAGCGCTGGATGGCAGGGGAGTCTGCGCTCCACCAACTGCCGTACTGAGCAGTTCAAACAGTCCCTTTTTATACATCTTTACTTCCGTGTTCATGAAGTAGTGGAGGTACTCTGTGCATGCTTCAGTTGTTGTTAGGGGGTCGTTTTCTGCCTCCTGGTGGTCGTTGAGGCCGAAGTAAGAAGTCTTCCTCCTTTGTCCCATAGTTGACCCCTCACTCATATGTCCTTATATGGGGTTGTTTGTCCTGTTTCTGTTGGTTCCTGGACATCTGGCGGTTATCTTATCTTGCACAAGCGGTATCTGGTTTAGTTTGCGTAAGCGATTGCGGTTATCCTATCCTACACAAGCGGTGTCTGGTGGCTGTTTGCATAAGCGATTTCATATCTTTTGTTGCCTAACCTTTACATTGGGCTTAACATAAATCTTAATAAACAATACCCTAGTCCATAGTTTCTTACAGTTGTGCTTGTTGATATTGTGGTTGTTGTAGTGGTGGTGGTGCTGCTGCTGCTGCTGTTTGTTGTTGTGGTGCTTGTTGTTGTGGTTGTTGTGGTGGCTGTTGTTGTGGTGGTGCTGGTGCTTGTGCTGCTGATGCTGGTGCTTGTTGTTGTGGTGATTGTGGTGTTTCTTGTTTTTGTGGTTGTTGTGCTGCTGCTGCTGCTGCTGCTGCTTCTGCTGCTTGTTGTTGTGGTGCTTGTTGCGGTGCTTGTTGTTGTGGTTGTTGTTGTTGTGGTGGTGCTGCTGCTGCTGCTTGTTGTTGCGGTGCTTGTTGCGGTGTTTGTTGTTGTTGTGGTTGCTGTTGTGGTGGTGCTTCTGGTGCTGCTGCTTCTGCTGCTTGTTGTTGTGGTGCTTCTTGTTGTGCATGTTGCTGTTGTGGTTGCTGTTGTGGTGGTGGTGCTGCTTCTGGTGCTGCTTGTTGTGGTTGTTGTGGTGGTGGTGGTGCTGCTACTGCTGCTGCTGCTGCTGCTTTTTGTTGTGGTGCTTCTTGAGCTTGTTGTTGTGGTTGTTGTTGTAGTGGTGGTGGTGCTGCTGCTGCTGCTTGTTGTTTTGGTTGTGGTGGTGGTGGTGGTGCTACTGCTGCTGCTGCTTGTTGTGGTTGTTGTTGTGGTGGTGGTGCAGCTACTGCTGCTTGTTGTGGTTGTGGTGGTGGTGGTGCTGCTACTGCTGCTGCTGCTGCTTTTTGTTGTGGTGCTTCTTGAGGTGGTTGTTGTGGTTGTTGTTGTGGTGGTGGTGGTGCTGCTGCTGCTGCTTGTTGTTTTGGTTGTGGTGGTGGTGGTGGTACTACTGCTGCTGCTGCTTGTTGTGGTTGTTGTGGTGGTGGTGCAGCTACTGCTGCTGCTGCTGCTGCTTTTTGTTGTGGCGCTTCTTGAGCTTGTTGTTGTTGTGGTTGTTGTTGTGGTGGTGGTGGTGCTGCTGCTGCTGCTTGTTGTTTTGGTTGTGGTGATGGTGGTGATGGTGCTGCTGCTGCTGCTTCTGCTTCTTGTTGTGGTGACTGTTGTTGTGCTTGTTGTTGTGGTTATTGTGGTGGTGGTGGCGGTGGTGCGGCTGCTGCTGCTTGTTTTGGTTGTTGTGGTGGTGGTGCTGCTGCTGCTGCTTCTGCTGCTTGTTGTGGTGCTTGTGGTTGCTGTTGTGGTGGTGGTGCTGCTATTGCTGCTGCTGCTGCTTTTTGTTGTGGTGCTTCTTGAGCTTGTTGTTGTGGTTGTTGTGGTGGTGGTGCTGCTGCTGCTGCTGCTTGTTTTGGTTGTGGTGGTGGTGGTGGTGCTACTGCTGCTGCTGCTTGTTGTTTTGGTTGTGGTGGTGGTGCTGCTGCTGCTGCTGCTGCTTGTTGTGGTGCTTGTTGCTGTTGTGGTTATTGTGGTGGTGATGGTGTGCTGCTGCTGCTGCTGCTTTTTGTTGTGCTTGTTGTTGTGCTTGTTTTTGTGGTTATTGTGGTGGTTGTGGTGGTGCTGTTGCTGCTGCTGCTGCTGCCTGTTCTTGTGCGTGCTGTGGTGCTTGTTGCTGTTCTGGTTGCTGTTGTTGTGGTTGTGGTGGTGGTGGTGCTGCTGCTGCTGCTTCTTTTTGTGCTTGTTGCTGTTGTGGTTGTTGTGGTGGTGGTGCTGCTGCTGCTGCTGCTTCTGCTGCTTGTTGTTGTGCTTGTTGTGGTGGTGGTGCTGCTGCTGCTGCTGCTTGTTGTGCTTGTTGTTGTGCTTGTTGCTGTTGTGGTGGTGTTGGTGCTGCTGCTGCTGCTTCTTGTTCTTTTTGTTCTTATTGTTCTTGTTTTTCTTGTTGATGTTCTTGTGGGTTTTGTTGTTCTTCTTGTACTTGTTTTTCTTGTTGTTCTTGATGTTGGTCTTGTTGGTCTTGTTTGTCTTGTTGGTCGTCGTCTTCATCTTCGTTGTCTTCGTCTTCATCATCGTCTTCGTCTTGTTGTTGTTGTTTAGGTAGGTGTGAAATGTTTTCTAACTGTGCTGATTTATCTTGTTGTCAGGTTGTTCTGGGAGAGGATAAAGGGGACATTTACTTTTAACAAATGTGCCCAAGAGTCTAAGATGTCTTGCATTCCTTTTGCTAAAAATAGATTTTTACTGGTTATTTTTCTTAGTGTATATGATTCATGTGTCTGATAAGATAAAAAAAAGGGAGGCTGAGGTTTTCTTTGAGATTAATGCAGTTGCAGACTGCTAATAATTAAAAAGGGATTTCCCATTTTAGACAACCGTCACTGATTTATTGGCCTTCTGTCTGTCTTGTAAAATATATAAAAAGCTGTAATTTAATTTTGTGAGAAGGCAGAAATTAATAACATCAAAAAAACCACTAAATGTTACAGTGGGCATTGGCTTCTTTGTGAAATAAAGATATTTCTCCTCGGACAAGATTTTATGAGTTAAATGGTCTTTTTGCAACCCCTCATGGTTGGTGACGGCTGCAGATGTACCCACAGGCCTTCAAGTGGGCTTGTAGTAATTTCTGCCTCAGATAAATTCCTTCTTCAATAACCATGCAGTATGTTAGACAGCTTCCTTCCCTGTATAGTTATATACAAAAGTCAGGACCGAGAGAGGGAAGAGACAAGGCTCTCTAAGCACCATGATATGAGGAGGTTTGTGAGGATATTTTACCTAGCAGTTGGCAGTTGTGGCTGCAGAAACAGTTCTTCCACTTGTCACCGAAATCGGGAATCCAACCTCTTAACACCAATGTAGTATTAAGAAGCAGGCACTCCTTTATTGCAGCGCTGGGTACTCGGTGGCATCTCCACAAATCAAGCACACCTATGCAGTTTTCACCGTTACATTTATACACAAAATTACAAGGTCATACACTCTCAGTTACAATGATTGGTTAGTAATTTGCATATAATTGTAATATCTGCTGTGTCATCCTTTTCTGTTACTATGCTTGTGCAGAGGAAGGGTCTTCACCTGGGCAAGGGTCGTCTTGACCTGTGGGTGTGATTTTTAGTATTATAATGAAGGTAGTTGACTTCAGGACACCTTAAAAATAAGTTTTGTTGCCAAGTTGGATGGCTGGATATCGGCCTTGCCAAGCTGTCCAATAACTCATCCTAAACACAATAGAACCTAGGTGCTCTGGTTATGGTCTATATTGTTATTATGGTCTATAGAATAGGGATTTCAGGTAACACAGTCTTGGATAACAAGCAGCACAGCAATTCATACGTCATTGGTTAATAAGTGCTAACATAATTCTAACATGGAGGTTAACTCCTTAAAATCAAGATGTTCCTATAGCTAACTGTTTCACAAACACAAAATATAGAAAGATTCAGTAAAACTTTAACACAGTTTGCAACAAGGGTACACTCTTCCCCATCATCAAGATGATTAACGAAGATGTTGAACAAGGCTGGACCCAAGGTTGACCCCTGGGGTACACTGCTGGTGACTGGCCTCCAACTACACTTTGTGCCACTGATCACTACCCCCTGGGCTCAGCCACTCAGCCAGCCAGTTTTCAGTTTACCTCACTGTCAGCTCATCCAGCCTGTACATCAACAGCTTCTCCATGCAAATCTTATGGGAGATTGTGTCAATGGCCTTACTGAAGTCCAGGTAGACAATATCCACCATGGAGGTAATTATCTTCATAGAACCTCATATGGTGCTGTAGTTTAGATTTGTGCCTAAAACAATGTTGATAGCACACCAATGTCTTAGCTACTGTTGAACAGTGCTTGCACAGTGTTAGGGCCTTCACTGCTCCTCACTCTTCCCCCTCAGTGAGTAGGCTAGGGGAAGGCAAGAGGCCTTGAGGGAACACAGCCAGGACAGGTGACCAAAACTCACCAGAGAGGCATACCATACCATACCATACCATACCATACCATACCATACCATACCATACCATACCATACCATACCATACCATACCATACCATACCATACCATACCCTGTCATGCTCAGCAATAAAAAATGGGAGTTAGTCTTTCCAAAGTATCCGTTTCTTAGAGACTGGCTGGGTATCAGTCTGCTTGTGGGAGGTAGTGAGTGATTGCCTTTGCATCACTTGGGTTTTTTTCCTTTTTTCCCCCTTCACTTATTAAAATGTCTTTATCTGAACCCATGAATTTTTCTTGCTTTTGCTCTTCCAATTCTCACCTCCATCAGGACAGTGACTGAGTGAGCAGCTGGTGGGTGCTTAGTTGCTGTCCAGGTTCAACCCACCACAGCCTTTTTTTGGTGCCAAATGTCAGACTTGAGGGGTTCAAGGTAACAACAAATTTGATCTGAGTGTGCTAGACTGCATTTATAGTTACATATTATATTTGCATGACTAGGTTTTGGTAGCAGGGGGGCTACAGGTGTGGCTTCTGTAAGAAGCTGCTAGAATCTTCCCCTATGTCCGACAGAGCCAATGCCAGCCAGCTCCAAGACAGACCCACCACTGGCCAAGGCCGAGATGCTCAGCAATGCTACTAGTGCCTCTGTGATAACATATTTAAGAAGGGTGAAAATAACTTGTACAACAGCAGCCAGAAGAGAGGAGTGAGCATATATGAGAGACAACTCTGCAGACACCAAGGTCAGTGAAGAAGGAGGGGGAGGAGGTGCTCCAGGAACCAGAGCAGATTCCCCTGCAACCCATGGTGAAGACCATGGTGAGGCAGGTGGCCCCCCTGCAGACCATGGACATCCATGATGGAGCAGATATCCACCTGCATACGGTGGAGGACCCCATGCCGGAGCAGGTGGATGCACCTGAATGACACTGTGACCCCATGGGACACTCATGCTGGAGAACTCTCCTGGAAGGACCTGTGGACCCGTGGAAAGAAGAGCCCATGCTGGAGCAGGATTGCTGGCAGGACATGTAAACCTGTGCGGAACCCACACTAGAGCAGTCTGTTCCTGAAGGACTTCACCCTATGGAAGGAACCCCATGCTGGAGCAGGGGAAGAGTGTGAAGAGTCCGCCCCAAAGAAGGAAGGAACAGCAGAAACAATGTGTGATGAACTGACTGAAAAATCTATTCCCTGTCCCCCCACACCGCTCAGGGGGAGGAGGTAGAGAATTTGGCAGTAAAGTTAAGCCAGGAATAAGGGAAAGGCAATGGTGTTATTGTCGTGGTTTCAGCTGGGATAGAGTTAATTTTCTTAGTAGCTGGTGCAATGCTGTGTTTTGGATTTGGTGTGAGAATAATGTTGATAGGACACTGATGGTTTTAGTTGATGCTGGGTGACGTTTATACTAAATCAAGGACTTTTCAGTTCCTTGGGCCCTGCCAGCAAGAGGGCTGGGGGGGCACAGGAAATTGGGAGGGGACACAGCCAGGACAGCTGACCCAAGCTAGCCAAAGAGGTATTCCATACCATATGATGTCATGCTGAGTATATAAACTGGGGGAAAAAGAAGGAAGGTGGGGGACATTTGGCAATTATGGCGTTTGTCTTCCTGAGTAACCTTTATGTGTGATGGAGCCCTGCTTTCCTGGGGATGGCCGAACACCTGCCTGCCAATGGAAACTAGTGAATGAATTCCTTGCTTTGCTTTGCTTGCATGCGTGGCTTTTGCATTACCTATTGAATTGTTCTTATCTCAACCCTTGAGTTTTACATTCCTTTCTGATCTTCCTCCCCATCCTTCTGGGTGAGGGGGAAGTGAGCAGGCAGCTGCATGGTGATTGGTTGCCATCTGGGGTTAAACCACAACAGTCCATTTTGGAGCCCAGCGTGGAGCTTAAAGGTCTCAAGATAATGACAGATTTGACTGGAATGTGCTAGTTCAAAATTATAGCTGTTATTGCTGTTTAGCTATGAAGGGGTAGGTTTCTGTGCTTTCCATGGGGCTTGCTTTCCTTACTGTATATTAGAGTACTACTTATCATCTTACTGTGCTGTGCCCAGGAACATTTTGATAAGAGCAATAGTGATGCGCCTGGGCTGGCAGACAGCCAGGGCATTAGTGCTGTTTCTGTGATGCTATACTGGACAGCCTGGAACTCCAGTGTGAACTCGAGTCAAAGGGACTGTGACTTGTGCATGAATCCACATGGGAGCAGGACACCCCAAAGCCCCTGCAGCTGTGAATAAGTCCATGCCTGAGCAGGTATATTTCGCAGTGTCTGTGGCCATGGTTGTGTCTGTGCTGCAGCAGGTGTGCCTCTGAAGGAATTGTGGCCCAAGGGCAAGTCCATGATGGAGAAGGTACACCTCAAATCTTCTGTGGCTGTGGATAAGTCCACACTGCAGTAGGTACACCTTGAAGCATCAATCGCTGTGTGTGAGGTCATGCTGGAGCACCTCAAAGCATGTGGTCATGGATAGGCCCACGACAGAGCAGGTACAGGCCTGGAGGCAGCCAGGGATAAGGCCATGTTGGAGCTGATTTACTTCTGAAGGGCCTGTGGCTGTGGGTAAGGCCATGTTGGAGCAGGTCTATGGTGATGGACTATGGATAAGAACATGTTGGAACAGGTGCACCTCAAAGTGACTATGGCTGTGGATGAGTCTATGCTGCAGCAGGTATACCCCTGGAGAGACTGTGGCTCGTAGCTGAGGCTCCACTTGGAGCAGGTTGTAGTCTGTGGATAAGTCCAAGCCGGAGTAAGGGCAAGGGGAGGAGTTCATTGCAATGTTAAACTCTACGGGGTGGTCCAAAGGGCCCAGGGGTGGAGATTGTAATGGATATACCTTTAAATTTTTGTAACCCATGATTTGAGTTTCATGTTATAGGAATGACTATAGCAGGAACCACCTGAACCACTGGAGGACAAGCCTTACAAGAAGCAGTGCAAGTGCAGCAGTGACCTGAGCTGAGCTGTTTTTTGTGCCTGATAACCCCATACAATGCACAACCTCTCTTCTCCTGAGTGGCCACTATAAGAGATCGTGTTCATGGACTAAATGAACTCAATGGACATTTTGTGGACATTTGTGGACATTTCATAGATATTTTTACAGAGGTGGTGCATGGACTAGGGGAATGATATCCATGTATTATATCAAACGATGGGAAGGTTGATGGTGGTTAATGAGGTTGTATTGGAAAGTGTAGCATGACATAAATGGTATGGAAGAAGGGGTGGATACTGTTCTGGTTTCAGCTGGGATAGAGTTAATTTTCTTCTTAGTAGTTAGTACAGTGCTGTGTTTTGGATTTGGTGTGAGAACAATGTTGATAGGACACCGATGTTTTTAGTTGATGCTGGGTAATGTTTATACTAAATCAAGGACTTTTCAGTTCCTTGGGCCCTGCCAGTGAGAGGGCTGGAGGGGCACAGGAAACTGGGAGGGGACACAACCAGGACAGGTGACCCAAACTAGCCAGAGATATTCCATACCATATGACATCATGCTGAGTATATAAACTGGGGGAAGAAGAAGGAAGGTGGGGAACATCTGGCATTATGGCGTTTGTCTTCCCAAGTAATCATTATGTGTGATGGAGCCCTGCTTTCCTGGGGATGGCCGAACACCTGCTTGCCAATGGAAAGTAGTAAATTAATTCCTTGCTTTGCTTTGCTTGCATGCGTGGCTTTTGCATTACATATTACATTGTTCTAATCTCTACCCTCGAGTTTTTAATTCCTTTTCGATTCTTCTCCCCATCCTTCTGGGTGAGGGGGCAAGTGAGCGGCTGTGTGGTGCTTGGTTGCCAGCTTGGGTTAAACCACAACAGGGTGGGGGGGGATATGTTCTAAAATTTAAAATTTATTTTTATTTTTCATTATCCTTCTCTGTTTAATTGTCAATAAATTTAATTCATCTCCCCCTAGTCAAGTCTGTTTTGCATGTGATGGTAAACGATTAACTATCTCCCTCTCCATAACTCGATCCAGGAGCCTTTTGTTATATTTTCTCTCCCTGTCTTGTTGATGGGGGGGAGTGATCAAGTGGTTTAGTGAACACCTGGTAGCTAGAAAAGGTTTATCCACCACAACTGAGTCAACAGGATTGCATGGCTGTTCAGGCATAAAATCCCATGCTAGTGGAGGGTGATAGCAGCCCTAGGCACATGCCCAAATCCTCCCATACACCCTGCCACCCAGGGACTGACTGCCTTGGAGCATGTGGCAAGCTTGATGTCCTTACTGTGCTAGGTGAACTATCTTGTGGAGAGGATGAGGGAATACATCTCCCTCTTCCTATCTGGGACTGATGTGTGTAGTTTTATTGCATTGACTCCCAAAATCCTTGTTCAGCCTTATGTGAGCTGTTTGATACTACTAGTTAACACTCTTGGCTTAACGTTGGCTTTCTGGAATCTGGTGTCATCATGGCTTAAGAGGAGGCAACTTCTGGGTGAGGCAATACTTAAACATGCCCCAGGGTGTCCAGTCCCTGGATAGCAGGGTGTGTAGAAAGATTTGGGCAGGTGCCTAGGGCAGTTATCACCTCCCATAGCTTGGGATTTTACACCTGAACAGGCAAGTAATCCTGGTAAACTGACACTCCACTTAATAGAAGGGTGCCTTGTCTACCCCAATGAAACCCAGCAGCTTCTAGCACTGTGCTAAGGCTTGACCTGTGCCTACCAAGCAACTATTCAGTACTGTCAGAGGACCATAGTTAAGACAGGGAACCAGTCACCTCTGAGAATGCCATGATTGAGACCAGGTGTGGTGGGTTGACTTTGGCTGGATGCCAGGTCATTCTCTCCAAAAGATAGCTCCCCAGCACAGTAAGGCTCTTGATACCAGGGCAAAACGCATAGCCATTGTTTGTACAAACATGTTCCCAAGCTTAGCAAAATAGAGAGATAAGCAGTGCAGCCAAAAAACTCTGTGACCCGCACAGAAGCTTGCCACAATAAATACTATAGCTCTAGAAAGCTTAATATAAAACTGCCATTGTCTCATGCCCCATGTTGGGTACCAAAAAGGTCTGTGGTGGTTTGATCTTGCCTGGCCACCAGGTGCCCACCAAGCTGCTCTCTCTCCCCCTCTCCTCAGCAGGATGGGTAGAGGAAGAAAATAAGATGGAATAACTCATGGGTCATGATAAAGGCATTTTAATAAAGCAAAAGCAAAGGCCACACAGAGAAGCAAAGGAAAACAAAAGATGTTATTTTCTACTTCCCATCAGCAGGTATGTCCAGCCACTTTGCAGGAAGCAGTGTTCAGTACATGCAGCAGTTGCTCTGGAAGACAAACGTGGTAAATAAGGAATGCTCCCCCTTCCTCCTCCTTAGCTTTTATTGCTGAGCATGACATCATATGGTATGGAATATCCCATTGGTCACTTTGGGTCAGCTGTCCTGGCTATGTCCCCTCACAAGATTTTTCCCATCCACAGCCTACTGGTGGTGAGGAGGGAAGGTTGGAGAGACAGCCTTGATGCTGTGTGAGCATTTCTCAGCAGTAGATAAAACACTGGTGTGTTATCACCACCTTTCTAGCTACCAATACAAAGCACAACACTATGAAGGCTGCTGTGGGGAAAATTAACTCCATCTCAGCCAGATCTGATGTCATTGAAAATTGGGAATAAAACTCTTTAACACCAATGTAGTATTAAGAAGGCGGCATTTATTGCAGCAGTGGATGCATGAGGGGATTGCTCCACCAAACGTGCATGTCAAACTATTTTGCGGGTCCCATTTTATGTCACATAGCTATAAATATTCATTATATTTCCCATAATTATTTGCATATGTATGAGTCTTCTCGGGACCTTCATTAATATTCTAATGTCCTTTTATGCCTGCCAAGTTATGCCTCTAGGTGGTCGTCTTGACGGTTTGGTGGTCGTTACTTTCTCTTCACCCCTCTTCATCCTGTTGTTTGCCCCAGGACCCTCTAAGTTCTTGCACATATCCCTTAATTGGCACTTCTTCACAAACTGCAGAACCAGCTCAGCCTGGTTTTTCTGCTGCAGACCCTCTCTTATCACTTCACACATTGCTTGACTAAGGTAAACACTTCCTTAGATGGTTAGTAGCTACATACAAGAACTACAAATCCTAAACAATAGCTGGCCCCAAGGATACAGCCAACCTGCAACTAAAAGCTAGTTTCTTTATGCACTAGAACAAAGGTTCATGCAGCAATTACAATATCGTATCATCTTGTCCCCTTTCTTTTCTTGAGACTTTGGGCCCTTCAAACCCAAAGCCTCAATATTTACCTCCAATATATTCCTCTGTTGTTAGAACATAATTGGGTAAAACATTGAATCATAACACAGGCAAGGATACATACAGCTACTATACCTATTATGAGTACAAGCAATTGTTTCAACCAGTTCAAATTTGGTAGCCAGGAAGTCAATCTATCCAAGATTTCTTTGAACCCGAGGGAGGTGTCGTCTTCTATCACCTGATGCAATAATTTAGTTTGTTTCCAAATTTCATTCATCTGTCTCTCTTCTTCCTGACAGGTCAATATACATGCAACAGCTGGTGTTTAGCACTGTGCAGACTCCCTCTTGTGGTGCTAAAAGCATATCCAGTGCCATTCTATTTTGAAGGATTATTTTAGACAGATTTGAAACTTTTACTTGCAGAGCTTTTATAGCATCCGCAGTGCAGCCTTCTATTTGTTTCATCACAGCTGAAATGTTAACTATTGCTTTTTCTAATTAATTAACTCCTAACCATGGGATGAACCGCCTAACAAAGCTGTGAAATGCAGTTGGTGTCTCAGCAATAGCATTCATATTTCGTAATGTCCTCTTTAAATACATTTGAATCCACCCTTCACTTATTACCTCCTTTATTGTGATATTAGGCACAAGGGCTCCCAAAGTACATGTCCACTCCCTTTCAAGGGAAATATTTTCCTGGCTATATTTCCACACAACCAGTACCATCCTGTGCCTTTTGGAACAGGAAGATCTGTATAATTCATTCTTTCTACTTTTCCAATTGACTGGGGTTGCCAAGGATTATGTGAAGTCCCAGTGTATTCCTAAAATTTTACTTAATTGTTGAAGTATTTCTACTACAAAATTAGGTCCCCTGTCTGAGGACATACCCATTGGTACCCTGATCCTAGGCATAATTTCTTTTCATAGATTTTTGATTACTTCTTTTGTTTTATTAGTATGACAGGGAAAAGCTTCAGGCCATCCTGAAAAGGTATCAAATAATACTAGAAAGTATCTGTACCCTTGCTGTCAAGGTTATTCTGAAAAATCAATTTGCCAATAAACTCCCAGGGTATTTCCTCTTTTGGTTATACCTGGGGGGTGGGCGCCTTATATTAATGGGGTTATTTTTCAAACATGTTGGGAATTTTTCAGTAACTGACTTTACTGTTTAAGTCATTCCTGCACTAATTATTTGGGGTCTTAGACTAGCTAGCATTGTTTCTGTTCCCCAATGAGTTTGCTGATGTTTTTCTTTTACTATTTGTGTCATCAAATGTGGAGGAATTATTACTTGGTTTTGTGCAGTTAGTCACGTGAAAAGGTGTGTGTGTGGGTGCGGCGAATGAAGAGACGGGACGCAGCTTGATGCAAGCAAGTGTCCATTTATTAGTGATTTTCTTACAATTATATATGTTTCTACCTTCTACATATTACACACTGATTGGTTAAATCTTAAGCATAAAAAACACTGATTGGTTGATATTTAAGGCACACCGTTAGAACAATAGGTACTTACTAGTTTATCTTGACCTAGCAATAATTTCTATTCCAAGGTTAGGGAGTTTCTTTCTACGCGGCTTTCTTGATTACATATTGGCGCCATCCGTTCCCTTATCTGGCTACTTGTTTCTCTGTCCGTCTGGTTGCCTCCTCAACTGTGACGGCTCAGGGGTCTGCAGTTAGCTTGTTCCCTTGCTCCCAGGGCTTGTGCCCTACAAGTTCTAACAAGCCTCTATTCATCAGGCTATCAGTACTTGGACTCTTGTCCTTGAGGCCTTGTCCTACATGTGGGGGGAATCCTCTCAACCCCAGGTGTTTGATCTGTCTATTAGCGCCCCAGGAAAGCCAAGACCCTTGTGCCCGACCAGTCTGTCAGCATCCCGTTACAGGGACCCTTCACTGAATAGTTCAACTAGATCAGAGGGCAATTTGACTGCCTTGTTCAGGGAAACATGCCAATAGTATCAGGGGGACCCCTCAGTGGGTCTTCCCACTTTGTTTAAATGTGTTACCCACTGCCAGCAACTGTTAGCGCCCACAAAGGACTCACACTAACAGTTTACGGAATAACACTCTTTATTATAAAATCATGACAAGTTAAGATTCGTGATTGCCGGTGATAGGGACTGTCTGCAAAAACAAGCTTGAAATGTTATACAACCAAACTATATAACCAACCAAATGATATACAACCAAAACCTTAATTACTAATGACAGCTAGTGTGAGTTAGTTATTTAGAATGCATAAGATAAAGTTCTTAGCCAATGGGGGAGAAGACAGGTGTTCAGCCTGTTGACTGATCCCAGAAGTTACAATGGAATCTTCCCCTCACTTCTCCTCTCATCTGTCCACTTTTTATACTTCATAGTACATTTCATATTCTTTCATCATACACGGGATTGGTTAAAAGTTTCTCGCTAATGCAAATTAGTACGCATCCTCAGATAGCACTACTAAAGTTCTCTGCTAACTAAGCATGCTCCTCAAGTGGGGTTTTTCCCTCTTTTGGGGGGGCTATCTGAGTTGGAGGTTGTGATCTCCCACTACCACAATTAACATTGTCCTATTTTCAACTAATTTTCTGTTGATGTCAATGGATTGCAACACCTTAAGAACTTGCCTCACTTGAAGGCTTCTTTCTGCGTAACTTAGATAATGGTGTTCTTTCCACTATCTATTCTTTGTTTCTCATCCTCCTCAAGGCTGACTCCCTTGATTAAAAGTCCCTACATTCATAACAACTTTAGTCAGCCTGACCTAGCTTTGTGAACACTGAATCAGAGTTGGGTAATCCAGGATTCCCTTGACCTGGACTTATTTTAGTCCAGGACTAGTTCATTTCCACCACATTTAGGTGGAGTTTGAGTGACTCTAGTCATACAGATTGTTGTTACTAACTGGTATCATGTGCCCAGTGAGGTGCAGTACCTTGGAGGCAGGTAACTTTGAGATGGAGGTGTGAGTTAGTATTACAATGAGATCATTTCATCTGAGGAGAGTAATTTCACCACAATGGCTGGCTCAGCCATGGACATCTCGTGGATTCTTCATGTGACAACTGCTATGCAGCTTATCAGCTGTGTGGTGTCATCAAGTTCCCATTCCTGCAGGGAGCATGACAGAGCATGGCCACAGGGTCTCCGCTCTGCTCCACCCTCAGTCACTCCTATCAGCATGTGCTGAGTTGGCAGGATGTGTTGCTTAGGGAACTGTGGTGATGTAGATTCCATGCATGCCAACCACCCTGAAGGCAATAGCTGTATTTTACCCTAAAAATCTTTCTGTAATCCTATGCTTCTATTAAGACCCAATTTTTCTCTAAATCCCCCCCCTCAAGGTGATTTTTCCACACAGTTACAAGCCAACCATAATCATTCTCTTTTGCCTTTAAAGATGAAGCCAATTTAAGATCAGCCTGGCTATAACTTGGCCTGGTATTTGGAATTAAAACTAATTTCTCTGGAATCAATGCTAAGATACCTTGTTGTGCAACCTGTTTTGCTGTTTTATCTGCCAATTTGTTTCTTTGATGAATCAAGGAAAACCCCTTCTGGTGCACCCAGCAATGTAAAATGGTGACTTCTTCAGGCTTCTGAACAGCTTCTAGCAATTTCAGTATCTCTTCTTTGTGTTTTATTGTGGAGCCCTGTGCAGACAGCTGGCCCCTCTCCTTCCAGATGGCTCCATGTGCATGCACTATGCTAATGGTATACTTAGAATCAGTCCATATATTTACTCTCTTTCCTTCTGCTAAGTCAAATGCTCATTGTAGAGCTATAAGTTTTGCTTCCTGCACTGAAGTATTTACTGGCAGGGCTTTAGCTTCTATCACAGTCAACATTGTCAACACTGCATATCCATCTTGACATTTTCCATTCTGGACAAAACTACTTCCATCAGTAAAAAATTCACAGTCAGGATTCTCCAGGGGCTCATCTCACAAATCCGAATGACTGGCATATATTTGTTCTATGGTTTGCAGACAGCCATGAATCCAAGGTTCATCTGACATAGACGTCAGAAATAGGGCTGGGTTGGTGGAGCTAGTTGTTGTTAATTTGATGTCATCTTGTTCCACTAAGACCACCTGATATTTGAGCATCCTGCTAGGGGAGAGTCAATGCCCCTCTTTCTGTTCTAGTATAGTACTCACAGCATGGGGCACATATACTGTTCTTCTGGCCAAGTGTCAATTTTCTGGCTTCTTGAATCAGTAATACTGTGGCAGCTACAGCCCTCAGGCATCCTGGCCATTCCTGACTCACTTGATCCAGTTGTTTGGAGAAATAACCTACAGGTCTTCTAATTTCTCCAACCTTTTGGGCTAACACCCCTAACGCTAGATGCTGTCTCTTGGGCACAAACAACTCAAAAGGTTTTGTTAGATCAGGGAGTCCTAATGCCAGAGCAGACATCAAAGCCTTTTTGAGGCCTTGGAATGCCTGTTTTCCTTCTGGTGTCTAAATTATAAGCCCTTTAAGCCCTTCAGGAGTCTCTTTAAACAGTTCATACAAGATTTAACTAAAAACCCGTAATTTAGTATCCGTAGTCTACACCAAACAGCCATTCCTAAGAATGCACGTAAATCTTGGGTTGTTGCAGGCTGGGGCACTCAACAGATGGCTTCCTTTTGATCTGTCTCTAGTCTTCGCTGTCCTGGAATGATTTCCAATCCTAAGTATAAAACTCGTTGTTGACTTATTTGCACCTTCTCTTGGGAAACTTTATAGCCCCCTTGGCCTAGGAAATTCAGCAGGTTGATTGCCAATTCCATGCACTTTTCCTCAGTCTCAGTTGTTAGCAAAATGTCATCTACATATTGTAGGACTAGTCCTTCTGGATTATCTCTCTTCCAGATCTCTAATTCTTTTGCTAGTTGGTTCCCCAAAATTGTGGGACTATTCTTGAACCCTTGCGGCAACACCCTCCAAGTGAGTTGGGTTTTACAACCTGTCTGGGGGTTTTCCCACTCAAAGGCAAAAAGAGCCTGACTTCATTGATTTAGAGGTATGCAAAAGAAGGCATCTCTCAAATCTATTACTGTGAACCACTGATGACTCTCAGTGAGAGTTGTTAACAAAGCATAGTGGTTAGCAACCACAGGGTGGATATCCTGAGTGACTGAATTAATAGCCCGTAGGTCTTGCACTAGTCTATACTTATCTGTCCCAGGTTTCCTGACCAGTAAAATGCAGGGCCCAAATAGCAGATTAGGCTCAAGGCCAGTGCTTTTATCAAACAGCAAAAGCTGAAAGCAGCCATTAACAAGCCCTGGAGTTTGATGTACAGCAAGAGAGGGAGCATGCCACAGAGCAGATGAGGAAACCAGTATTGAGAACCAAGTCAACATCATGACCAGCAACAGCAAGTTACAACCTGCCAAGTAACAGCTAAACAGGTGTAAAAATTTGTGGTGGGTTGACTCTGGCTGAATTCCAGGTGCCTACCAAAGCTGCTCTATCACTATCACTCCCCCTCCTCAGCTGGACAGGGGAGAGAAAGTATAACAAAAGGCTGGTGGGTCAAGATAAGGACAGAGATCGATCATTCACCAATTACCATCACAGGCAAAAAAGACTTTACTTTGGGAAAAAATAGCTTAATTTCTTACCAATCAAATCAGAGTAGGATAATGAAAAAATAAAAAACAAATTTTAAGACACCTTCCCCTTGTCATCTAAAAAGTGAGTTCGTTACCCAGTATGCAAAGTCAAAGTCCAAGAATACGAGATATTGCCTTTAATACAAAGATGCACAAGTTTGGGTGCTAGGTGAACTAGCACACCTTGGTAGTTTCCACAATCAGATTTATATACGATTACATGAATATTAATTTGTTAACTTACAACCCTCTAACACTGATTGGATGGTGATCTACATAATGGTTACACAATCTTATTGGTTAACTACACATGCTCATTAAGGAAGGGTCTCTTTGTGGGCCAGGGTACCTGGTGTAAGGGGGGTGATTTTTGCTGTTATAATGAAGGTAGTTTGCTTTAAGGATACATCTTTGGCTATCTGTCCAACAAGTATCAGATATATCTTAATTGCAAAAGTCATGCTGACAACTTTCCACCATGTGCTTGTTCTTCAAAGTCGCCTTATCATAAGCAGCCAGTACTTCAGTTAATCATCCTTGACAGCTCTTTGCATGGGACATCCAGAGTTGAAATAATGTGTGCATTCTGTTTCTTCAAGAAAATGTGCAGATTGTTAAACAAAACCATATGTCCATATAGTATTTGTTAGCTTATATGTTCTGGTTAAAACATTTGATAACTGTTGTGGTTTAACCCCAGCTGGCAAACAAGCACCACGCAGTCATTTGCTCACTCCCCCTCACCCAGAGAGATGGGAAGGAGAATCGAAAAGGAATGTAAAACTCAAGGGTTGAGACAAGAACATTTTAATAGGTAATGCAAAAGCGCTGCATGCAAGCAAAGCAAAGCAAGGAATTCATTCACTAGTTTCCATTGGCAGGCAGGTATTCGGCCATCCCCAGGAAAGCAGGGCTCCATCACATGTAACAGTTAGTCAGGAAGACAAACACCATAATGCCAAATGTCCCCCACCTTCCTTCTTTTTCCCCCAGTTTATATACTCAGCATGGTGTCATATGGTATGGAATACCTCTTTGGCTTGTTCGGGTCAGCTGTCCTGGCTGTGTCCCCTCCCAGTTTCCTGTGCCCCTCCAGCCCTCTTGCTGGCAGGGCCCAAGGAACTGAAAAGTCCTTGATTTAGTATAAACATTACCCAGCAACAACTGAAAACATCGGTGTCCTATCAACATTGTTCTCACACCACATCCAAAACACATCACTGCACCATGTACTAAGAAGAAAAGTAACTATCCCAGCTGAAACCAGGACACCCCTTCTTTCTTCCCAGCCTCTACATCATTCCCAAGTCTTTTCCCTTCTCCACCTGAGAGGCACAGGTGGGGTGGAGAATGGAGATTGCAGTCAGTTCATAACACTTTGTCTCTGCCACTCCTTCCTCCTCACACTTTTCCCTTGCTTCAGTGTGGGGTACGTCCCACAGGGAAGCAGTCCTTCGTGAACTTCTCCAAAGTGGGTCCTTCCCACGCGCTGCAGTCCTTCACGAATGAACTGCTCCAGCATGGGGTCACAGGTCCTGCCAGAAAATCCACATCTCCATGAGCTCTCCATGGGGTCACAGCCTTCTTC
This sequence comes from Falco rusticolus, assembly GCF_015220075.1. Taxonomy (NCBI): domain Eukaryota; kingdom Metazoa; phylum Chordata; class Aves; order Falconiformes; family Falconidae; genus Falco; species Falco rusticolus. The sequence continues at coordinate 22,885,803 of NC_051209.1, read as the reverse complement.
AGGCACATCCACCTGCCCTGGCGTGGGGTCCTCCTCCATGGGCTGCAGTTGGATATTTGCTCTACCATGGACTTCCATGGGCTGCAGGTGAACAAGCTGCCTCACCATGGTTTTCACCATGGGCTGCAGGTAACTGGAGCATCTCTTCCCCCTCCTTCTTCACTGTCCTTGTTGTCTGCAGAGTTGTTTCTCTCACATATTTTCACTCCTGTCTTCCAGCTGCTGCTGCACAGCTTTTTTGCCCTTTCTTAAATAGTTTTTCACAGAGATGCTTCCAATGTTGCTTATTGGCTCAGCTTTGGCCAGCAGTGAGTCTGTCTTGGAGCCGGCTGGATCTGGCTCTGTCTGACATAGGGACAGCTTCTGGTGACTTCTCACAGAAGATCACCTGCATCCTGCTCCACTACCAAAACCTTGCCACATAAACCCAGTCCTGTTGAATTAGTACACCAATTGAAGGTGTGGAGCTTTTCTAGCCCAAATGAAGCAGTGCTTTCTAAAGCTGTCTTGGGGCCTGGCCTATGGCTATCAAGCTGCTGTCCAGCACCATCAAAAGTGAAAGATAGTCTCCTGATCTAAGAATATGCAGATCAGCACTGAGAATGTCTCTTGCTCTGAGGCCACAGAAACAGTGAGAAAGTCTCTCGATCTGAAATCACCCAAATGTATACTGAGAAAGGTTGCTGTATCTTAGGCCACACAAACAGATACTGTGGTTAAAGCAGCCCTCAACTATAGTAGCTGCTGCTGTAGTTAAGAAACTGTTGGGGCTCTTGCTGTATTGAATGATTATACTGAACTCTGAAGCAAGTGGAAAAATACTGAAGAAATAAGACGAGGTTACGGCCAGAACAGTGGGATGAAGAAAAAGGAGCAAATTGCAGATGTTTGCTCAAAAGCAAGGCCAACGGGACGTGATAAGAGGAGCTGGGAAACCGCAGAAAGGAGCCTACGTGCCAGAGAAAGCAGAAACAGAAATCTTCCCAGTAAACAATTGTTAACCAATCATATTATTATACGCTTGTAAAATAGCCAACCACATTATTGCACGCTTATAGAATGCCTTATAAAAGTCTACCTGGTTTGTACAATAAACGGATCAGATCTTGAACTCTGTGAGTATTTGAATCTGACTCCCGCTCGCCCGAAATGCCCGCAGCAAGAAACAATGGAAGCAGAGGTCAATTGTTGGGAGAGGGGTCCGCCGGAGTCAAGAAATTACTCAATATGAGTTACACATCTTGCTCAATTTTATTGGCTTCTAACATTTCTTATATAGCCTCAATACACAAGCATACTCCCAAAGCAAACATATGATTGGTTATTAGCCAATTAGCTGCTCACACACCACTATTTATCATGATTGGAACAAGCATTCTATCCATGCAGCTATTTGCGTTAGCTATGTTTTAGCCTTGCGGTTTGTTACTCCCTTTATCCACATTCCGTTCTCTATCTCCCTTGGCCTTGCACCTGTCTTCCCTAACAGCTGCAGCTTGTTACAGCCACGGCCTGTTATTACAATAAAGTTACTTGGTCTCAGGATTCAAGAATAGATCAAGGCCACTTTCTTGTTAACTTCAGCACAACAACTTCAGCACAATTCTAATTCCAGGCCTATTCTAATTCCAGGCCTGGATTGTGCAGATCCTTAGGGATTCTGTGGCCACGCTTCTGCAGCCGTTCTTCTACAGTCAATCAGGTTAGCAACAGAGGAAGAAGCTCTTCTGAGAGGGGGAAGGAGGAAGCAGGAGGACAGGCAACCTGTTCTGCAACAGGACAGCCACAAGAACAAGAGAGGGAATATACAGAAATTATAAGAGGAGGAAACTGCCCGGTCTCTGTCCTTGAGCAAGCTGTGAGAGATGCAGAAAGACTGTAATTGCTAGCAAGGTGAGCGGATTGCTACCTGGTTGCTCTGATGCTGGGATTTTGAGGACAATAGTCTGGAATTAGAGGGTAAGGGAGATCAGCAGCTGTAATTCATTGCTAGGGTCTATGGGATTGACAAAGGGATTGGAAAAGGGGCAGCCATCCTCAGCCTCTTGAAGCAGCTTCTACTGAGCATGAAAGCAAAGTATCCCTTCAAGGAAGATCTTGTAAACCAGCGAGGCAAGTGGACTACCACAGAGAAAGTTATCCAATATCTAAGGGAATTAGCAGTGGCAGAGGGTGGACAACAATCAGGCCTTCAAAGTTCTGGATGACATCCAGTGTACACAGTCTATGTGGTAGAAGTTTGTACAGAGTGCACTGATGTCACATGCCAGCACCCTGGCAAAGATGGCAAATCACGCATGTCCAAAGAAGAGTGCCCGAGGTGTGGTTTGACTTAGAGGCAGGTAGCTTCAGACCAGGAGGTGTGTTTTTGTATTATAAGGATATTATAATGAAGAAAGTTCACCTGAAGTTCATGTTTTCTAGTTTGTTGTTATGACAACAGTTATGATCCATCTTCTGGACAGTTGTTATGCGGCCTTATCGTAGTTGTTCCTTCCAGTGCCGGGTGTCAGGGAGTGGCATAGTATTCCTTGTACCATGCAGTTCTCCTTCCCAGGATCTCTGGGTCTTGGTGTCCATGAGGACCACATTCCATCTCCAGGTCTCTGTTAGCAATGTTGAGACAATATCGTTCTCTTTAGACCGACTCTTACAACACCCTGCATTTGTGTCGTGCACGCTGGGTTTCCGCGCTCTGCTGGAAGTTTTCCAGAGCTTGTCCAGTAATACTGAACTTTGACTGGCATTTTCACAGCCCTCTGTAGTACCGACCCATGGGTCCCGGCGCTGCGGCGGTGCCCCAGGTGTGGCACTGCAGGGGAAGAGGGGCAGTGCTGAGGGGACATGCGTGCTGAGGAGGTCAGATGGAAAACCTGCCTCAACCTTGGAGTCACAGGTATGTGAATTGCAAGGAAAACCAATCACAAACAGGGGTTCTTTCAGGAAGGTTGCTGCTCCAGTCTCCATTGGACAGTTTCCCAGACCGAGTGGAAGGGCTGATCTTACTCCTGATGCTAGGGAAGGGAATTCTAATCCATTTTTACTAGAAGTAAGTGGAGAATCCTGTGACCAGGACTAGAGGGACCCTGCCTCCAGCCAGGTGGAGGACAGGGACAATTGGGTTTACCAGACTGTGTGGGTCTGATGGCCTGGCATGTCAGACCCACAGGAGTATAAGGTTCTAGTAGACACTGGTGCAGTGTACCCTAATGCCACCAAGCTACACAGGGGCAGAAGCCATTTGTATTTCTGGAGTGACAGGGGGACACTAAAAGCTAACTATATTGGAGGCTGAAGTAAGCCTAACTGGGAATGGGTGGCAAAAGCACCCCATTGTGACTGGTCCAGAGGCTCTGTGCATCCTTGGCATAGACTACCTCAAGAGAAGTTACTTCAAAGACCCAAAAGGGTATCGGTGGGTTTTTGGTATAGCTGCATTGGAGACAGAGAAGATTAAACAGCTGTCTAGCTTGCCTGGTCTCTCGGAGGATCCTTCTTGTTGTGAGGTTGCTGAAAAACAAAGAACAACAGGTACAGATCACTACCACAACAGTGTACTGGCAGCAATATCACACCAACCGAGACACCCTGATTCCCATTAATAAGCTGATTTGCTGACTGGAGAGCCAAGGAGTGATCAGCAGAAAGCGCTTACACTTTAATAGCCTCATATGGCCAGTCTGAAAATCCAATGGAGAATGGAGGCTAACAGTAGACTATTGTGGCCTGAATGAAGTCATGCTGCCGCTGACTGCTGCTGTACAACACATACTAGAACTTCAATACAAACTGGAGTCAAAGGCAGCCAAGTGGTATGCTATGGTTGACATGGCCAATGCATTTTTCTCAATCCCTTTGGCAGCAGAGTGCAGGCTACAGTTTGCCTTCACTTGGAGGGGCATCCAATACACCTGTAATGGACTGCCCCAGGAGTGGAAACACAGCCCTACTTTCTGCCATGGACTGATTCAGGCTGCTCTGGAAAAGGGTGAAGCTCCGGAACACCTGCAATGTATTGATGACATCATCGTGTGGGGCAATACAGCAGAAGTTTTTGAGAAAGGGAAGAAAATAGTCCAAATCCTTCTGAAAAGCAGTTTTGCCATAAACCAAAGTAAGATCAATGGACCTTTCCTGTGCTGGAAAGAAAACACAGCTGGGCTCATACAGTCCATGAGTTTCCTGCAGAGCACTGACGATCACTTTTTGATGCAGGTGGTGGAGGATCTAACAAGGCGAGGTGTGCTCTTAGACCTTGTTTTCACAAACAAAGAAGGACTGGTTGGAGATGTGAAGGTTGGGGGATGCCTTGGCTGTAGTAACCATGAGATGGCGGAGTTCAGGAGGAAGCAGGGCAACAAGTAGGATTGCAACCCTGGACTTCAGGAGAAATAACATTGGCCTCTTCAAGGACCTACTTGGAGAAATTCCATGGGTTAAGGCCCTAGAAGGTAAGGGGGATCAAAGAGAGCTGGCTAATATCCAAGCATCACTTCCTCCAAGCTCAAGATAGGTGCCTCCCTATGAATAAGAAATCAAGCAAAGGGGGTGGGAGACCTGCATGGATGAGCAAGGAGCTTCTGGAAAACCTCAAACAGAAGGAAGTTTACAGGATGTGGAAAAAGGGACAGGCCACTTGGAAGAAATATAGGGATGTTGTCAGAACATGCAGGGAGGTGATGAAGGCGGCTAAGGTACGTTTGGAATTACATCTGGCAAGGGAGGTCAATGACAACAAGAGGGGCTTCTTCAAGTACATCAGCAGGAAAAGGATGACTAGGGAAAATATAGGCCTGCTGCTGAATGAGGTGGGTGCCCTGGTGACGAAGGACACAGAGGAGGCAGGGTTACTTACTGAATGACTTCTTTGCTTCAGTCTTTACTGCTAAGACTACCCCTCAGGAATCCCAGACCCTGGAGGCCAGAGTGGAATTCTGGAGAAAGGAAGACTTTCCCTTGGTCAAGGAGGATCATGATAGAGATCACTGAGGTAAACTTTACACGAACAAATCCATGGGCCACGATGGACTGAACCCCTGAGTGCTGAGGGATCTAGCAGATGTTATTGCCAAGACACTCTACATCATCTTTGAAAGATCATGGTGGACAGGAGAGATGCCTTAGGACTGGAGGAATGCCAATGTCACTCCAGTCTTCAAAAAGGGCAAGGAGGACCCAGGAAACTACAGGTCGGTCAACCTCACCTCCATCCCTGGAAAGGTGATGGAGTAGCTCATTCTGGAGGCCATCTCAAACCACGTGGAAGAAAAGAAGGTCATTGGGAGGAGTCAAAATGGATTCACCAAGGGGAAATCATGCCTGACCAACCTGATAGCCTTCTATGATGGAATGACTGGATGGGTAGATGAGGGGAGAGCGGTGGATGTTGTCTACCTTGACCTCAGCAAGGCTTTTGACACTGTCTCCCATAACATCCTCGTAGGTAAGCTCAGGAAGTGTGGGTTAGATGAGCAGACAGTGAGGTGGATTGGGAACTGGCTGAATGGCAGAGTTCAGAGGGTTGTGATCAGTGGTGCAGAGTCTAGCTGGAGGCCTGTAGCTAGCAGTGTTCCCCAGGGGTCAGTGCCTGGTCCAGTCCTCTTCAACTCATCAGTGACCTGGATGAAGGGACTCTCAGTGTACCCTCAGCAAGTTTGCTGATAATACAAAACTGAGAGGAGTGACTGATCCACCAGAAGGCTGTGTTGCCATTCAGTGAGACCTGGACAGGCTAGAGAGTTGGGCAGAGAGGAACCTAATGAAGTTCAACAAAGGCAAGTATAGGGTCCTGCACCTAGGCAGGAACAACCCCATGCACCAGTACAGGCTGGGGGCTGACCTTCTGGAAGGCAGCTCTGCGTAGAAGGACCTGGGAGTCCTGGTGGACAGTAAGTTGACCATGAGCCAGCAGTGTGCCCTTATGGCCCAGAAGGCCAATGGAATCCTGGGGTGCATTAGGAGGCATGTGCCCAAAAGGTCAAGGGAGGTTATCCTCCCCCTATGCTCTGTCCTGGTGAAGCCACACCTGGAGTACTTTGTCCAGTCTGGGCTCCGCAGTTCAAGAGAGACTGGGGAGGGTCCAGTGGAGGGCTACAAAGATGATGAGGGGACTGGAACATCTCCCTTATAAGGAAAGGCTGAGAAAGCTTTGCCAGTTTAGCCTGGAGAAGACTGAGAAGGGATCTTATCAATGTCTACAAATGTCTTAAGAGCAAGTGCCAAGAAGATGGGGCCAGGCTTTTTTCGGTATGGCCAAGCGACAGGACAAGGGGCAAAGGGAACAAACTGAAAGACAGGAAGTTCCATCTGAATATGAGGAAGAACTTCTTTACTTTGAGGGTGACAGAGCACTGGAACAGGCTGCCCAGAGAGGTTGTGGAGTCTCCTTCTCTGGAGATATTCAAAACCTGCCTGGGCACAACTCTGTGCAACCTGATGTAGGTCAACCTGGTTTAGCAGAGAGTTGGAATAGATGATCTGCAGAGGTCCCTTCCAGCCCTGACCATTCTGCGATTCTGTGATTCTGTGACCTGCTCAGGAGATCCATTTTTTTTGAACAAATTGGCAAGATGGAAGTTGAGAGATCCCAATGGATGTGGTCAACAAACTAACAGCTATGTCTCCACTAACTAAGCAGAAAGAAATACAGGCTTTCTTAGGCTGATGCTGAAAAAGATGGAATGAAGAAAACTGATAAGAGACTTTTTGTACTTTTAGCAGCAAGGTATTTATTATCTGCACAGGGGAGGAGGTGGTTCGCACCACAGAAAATCACTCCCAAGCACAGGTGTGAAATAGGCTAATTTATACATTTGACATACATGATTGCAACATTTCTCCATACATTATTCATGTGATTACAACATCTCATTGCATATTAATGATAGGCAGAGCCTGGACAGAGTTTAGGCGGAGTCTTCTCTTGGCATCAGTTTTGAGAGGGTTGTTCTGGCCTTCGGCCCTGCTCAGGTGGTCTTCCTCAGAGTTGAACCTTTCAGCCTTCTTTTATAAGTGACCCTGCCAGGATCTTGTACATAAATCTTGGCTTGCTAACCATTTTCTTCTATTGATGTGTCTAACTTTACCTAATTTATGATTTCTAGTACCTGGTACAGCAATTTCCAACAATGGCTTAGGCTTGGGTACAGTGAGCAAGAACAGGGCGATTCAGCACTACATGCTATGGTTCCTCAGCAACCAAGTTGAGCAATTTTGCAAAGCAGAATGGGGTTTTTACAGACCTGAGACTCTTCTCAGGTGGATCTTTAGGTTTTTAGGCCTTTTTCCTTTTCAAGGCGTTGTGGGTTTTTGGAGAATACACATTCCAAATTACAGTCTGATTGTAAGCCCTCTGTATCAGGTCACCCCAAAGAAGAATGTTTTCAAATGGGGCCTCGAGCAATGACAAGCCTTTGAACAAATTAAACAGGACATAATTTATGCAGTAGCCCTTGGGCCAGTCCCGACAGGGCAAGATCTAAAAAATGTGCTCTACACCACAGCTGGGGACAATGGCCCTACTTGGAGCCTCTGGCAGAAAGTACCAGGGGAGACTCGAGGTCAACCCTTAGGCTTTTGGAGTCAGGGGTATAGAGGATCTGAGGCCTGCTATACTCCAACTGAAAAAGAGATACTGGCAGCTTATGAAGGGGTTCGAGCTGCTTTGGAAATGATTGCTACTGAAACACAGCTCCTACTGGCACCCCGATTGCCAGTGCTGGGGTGGATGTTCAATGGGAGGATTGCCTATACACATCACACAACTGATGCTACATGGAGTAAGTTGGTCACACTGATCACAAAATGAGCTCGAATAGGAAGTCCCAGTTGCCCAGGAATCTTGGAAGTAATCATAGACTGGCCAGAAGGTAAAGATTTCAGAATGTCAGAGGAGGAGGAAGTGACGCATACTGAAGAGGCCCCATTGTATAATAAATTACCAGGATATGAGAAGCAATATGTCCTGTATACTGATGGGTCCTGCCATATCGTAGGAAAGCATCAGAGGTGGAAGGCAGCTGTGTGGTTTTCGTGGTTTAACCCTGGCCAGCGACTAAGACCCACACAGCTGCTCACTCACTCCCCCCACAGAGGGATGGGGGAAGAGTATCGGAAGATTAAAGGTGAGAAAACTCATGGGTTGAGATGAAGACAGTTTAATAGGTACAGCAAAAGCTGTACACACAAGAAAAGCAAACCAAGGAATTCATTCACTACTTCCCATTGGCAGGCAAGTGTTCAGCCATCTCCAGGAAAGCAGGGCTCCATCACGTGTAGCAGTTACTTGGAAAGACAAATGCCATATTTATGAACATACCCCCCTTCCTTCTTCTTCCCCCAGTTTATATACTCAGCATGAAGTTCTATAGTATGGAATATCCCTTTTGCTAGTTCAGGTCACCTGTCCTGGCTGTTTCTCCTCCTAATTTCCCATGCCCCTCCAGCCCTCTTGCTGGCAGGGCCCAAGAAACTGAAAAGTCCTTGACTTAGTATAAACATTACCCAGCAACGACTAAAAACTTCAGTGTCCTATCAACATTGTTCTCACATCAAATTCAAAACACAATACTGCAGCAGCTACTAAAGAGGAAATTAACTCTACTCCAGCTGAAACCAGGACAAGCCCCTTATGACAAGTCACAGAAACCATTGAAGGAGAAGGTGAATCGAGTCAGTTTTCAGAAGTGAAAGCTATCCAGCTGGCTTTAGACATTGCTGAATGAGAAAAATAGTCAATACTTACCTCTATACTGACTTATGGATGGTGGTCAACGCTCTCGCTCTGTGGAGGTGGTTGCAGCAATGGAAACACAGCAATTAGCAATGCAGAAGTAAACACATTTGGGCTGCTGCATTGTGACAAGATATCACTGCCTGGGTCGAGAACCTGGTTGTGAAGGTATGTCACGCAGATGCTCACATACCCAATAGTTGGGCCACTGAAGAACATCAATGCAACCAGTAGTTAGATGAGGCTGCTAAGATTGAAGTGGCTCAGGTGGACCTGGATTGGCAACATAAGGGTGAATTATTCACAACTTGGTGGGCTCACAACACCTCAGGCCATCAAGGAAGAGATGCAACATATAGATGGGCCCGGGATCAAGGGGTGAACTTGACCATGGACACTGTCACACAGGTTATCCATGAATGTGAAACGTGCTACAGTTAAGCAAGCCAAGTGGTTAAAGCCTGTCTGGTCTGGAAGAAAATGGCTGAAATACAAATATGGGGAGGCTTGGCAGATCGACTATAGCACCCTCCCACAGACCCACCAAGGCAAGCTCCATGTGCTTACAATGGTGGAAGCAACCACCGGATGGCTGGAAAAATACCCTGTGCCCCATGCCACTACCCAGAATACTATTCTAGGCCTTGAAAAGTAAGTCTTATTTCAACATGGCACCCCAGAAATAATTGAATCAAACAGGACTCATTGCTGAAACAGTCTCATAGACACTTGGGCCAAAGAGCATGGCATTGAGTGGGTATATCACATCCCCTATCATGCACCAGCCTCTGGGAAAATCGAACAATGTAACGGACCGTTAAAGACTACACTGAAAGCAATGGGTGGTGAAACTTTCAAACATTGGGATACACATTTAGCAAAAGCCACCTGGTTAGTCAATACTAGAGGATCTGCCAGTCGCGCTATCATTGCTCAATCAAAGCTTTTACGTACTGTATAAGGGGATAAAGTTCCTGTAGTGCACCTTAAAAATTATGCTGGGGCAAACCGTCTGGGTTATTCCTGCCTCATGTAAAGGCAAACCCATCTGTGGGACTGCTTTTGCTCAAGGACCTGGGTGCACTTGGTGGGTAATGTGGGAGGATGGGGAAGTTTTATGTGTGTCTCAAGGGGATTTGATTTTGGGTGAAAAGAGTCAATAATTCAAATTGTGTGATGTTAATTGGTATATAACACTGTATATTGTCACTTTTATATGCTTGCGACACCCATCTCTGCCATTCTGGATTTGGAGATCTGAACTTCCTTCCAATTGCCACATTAATGAAGAATGTACTTTGATGAAAGCTGACAAGTGCAGCAGTTATAGAATCAGAACTGGCTTCAACATGCAACAAACCAATACCTTGTGCCATCTCCCCTGCCTAGAAAGACTATTATGACAGATGGAGCCCAACGTCATGGACTAAACGAACTGAAAAGACTTTTAGAGGGATGGTCCATAGACTAAGGGAATAATGTCTGTGTGTTTATATCAAAAAACAGGAAAGGTGATAGTGTATTGGAAGTGTGGCTTGAGGTAAATGGTATGGAATAAGGGGTGGGTACTGTCCTGGTTTTGGCTGGGGTACTGGTAATTTACTTCTTAGTCACTCATATAAAGCTGTGTTTTGTATTTACTGTGAGAATAATGTTGGTAACACACTGATATTTTTAGTTGTTGCTAAGTAGTGTTTATATTAAGTCGAGTACTTTTCAGCTTTTTAGGCCTTGCCAGTGAGAAAGCTGGAGGGGCACAAGAAATTGAGAGGGGACACAGCTGGGACAGTTGACCCAAACTGGCCAAAGGTATATTCCATACCATGTGACGTCATGCTCAGTATATAACCTGAGGGAAGAAGAAAGGGCGAGGGGACACACGTTCAGAGTGATGGCGTTTGTCTTTCCAAGTAACCGCTACATGTGATGGAGCACTGCTTTTCTGGAGATGGCTGAATACCTGCCTGCCAATGGGAAGTAGCAAATGAATACCTTAGTTCAATTTGCTTGAGTGTGCAGCTTTTGCTTTACCTATTAAACTGTCATTATCTCAACCCACAAGTTTTCTCACTTTACTCTTCTGATTCTCTCCCCTATCCCACTGCAGGAGGAGTGAGCAAGCAGCTGTGTGGTGATTGGTTGCCAGCTGGGGTTAAACCATGACACCTTGTCTTGATGATAGAGAAATGAACTGCATAGTTTAGTGTATGTTTTTGATCCACAGTGGAAGCAGACCATTATAAACTAATGCTCCTATGTGCTAACATTCTTTTTAAAGGTACTTTGGGTTTTCTGACTTCTTTGCTGGAAAACAAATACAATTCTAATGCCTAGATATCTAAAATCCTCACAAGCACTTCTGCCTATGAATAAGCCTTTTCTTTCCCTTTCAGTAAGGTGGAAGGCTTGGGAACAAGAAACTTCAAATTGAACAGTAGGACTGAACTAGCCTTTAGCACTGGGAAATGAGCTGCACCGCCCAGAAGAGAAGCTAAGCTGCCTTGGATGTCACATTGCATTAGTTACCTTGCTTGTCCTATAGGGAGGGCAGTGTCCCTCCACTACCTGAGTATTCTGCCTACCTCCAGCCCATAATTCCTCTCCACATGGTTCATTCTGCACTGTCAGCTCAATTCAAAGCAGGCTGGGGTGCAGTGGGAGCACTGTGGGTCTGGGGATGCCTTTAAGGACACTGGTAAGCAGGTGGATGCAGCAGCTGTAGAGCAATCCCAGACTTCTGGCAAGTAGATGGAGCAGTAAAGGGGGAACCCACACCAGATGGGCAGCAGGTGAAGAGGGCAGCAGGAAGGAAACAGCACTTTGTATTCAACTTGACATTAACTACATTTGTTGGAACTCTGCATGGCTCCTAAGATTTTAAGTGTTAAGTTACAAATTATATTTGTTTAAATTCTGAGAATAGCTTCCTCTAATGAGTGAAGACTGGGTGGGTGAGACAGCCTTCTCCCATCCTTGAACTATGAAACTTGGCCATGACCTAGTTTTGTGTGTAGATATGAATTGGTGGTTCTTCAATTTCTACAGATTTATCCATGCTTTCTAGGAAAAGTCCTTAGAGACATTAAAATATTGCTGACTTTCTCAATAGCTCTATTGTGTGGAGTTTTTCTTTGTGGTGTTTGCTGTGATGCCCAGATGTTTATAATTTATTTAGTCTGATTACTTCTAATTACTCCTTCCTATCTGCATTATCTTGCATTTGACCACTTCATGTAGCCCTGCTGCCTAGTTGTTTACTTTTGTAAGGTCTCATTGGACCATCTCAACATTCTCTATGATGACTAATTTAAGTGATTGTGCTGTATGCAAATTTTTCCCACCCTGATTCCCAGAACACTAATAAAGAGAACAGTGTTCCTAGTACAGGAACATGAAGAATCCCACTCTTCTTTTCAACATGACAGAAGTCCATCATGTTGAAAACTGACTACTAGTCTTTTTTCTTCAGTCGGTTAACTGATTTCTGAATTCCTGGCAGCATTTTAACCATTATGCCTCTATCACTTGAATTTCAAGTCTCTTGTAAGTTATTTTGTCAAAGGCTTTCTCAAAGCCCGAGTAAATTGCCTATGGTGACTACATTATTTCAATTCTCAAGTAAAACTATTGGATGAGAGGGATAGATCTTCCTTTTTAGAAGGTGATTTCCTACAACATATCTTGTTCAGTTATCTGGTTTATAATGTTAATTATTTTAAATTGCTTCCTATTGTTTTTCCTGATACTGAATTAACACCTAGACAGTAACTTCCAGGGCCTTTTTAACCTTCAGAAGATGAAACTTGGAGTCCTTCTAAAGTTTGGATCTACAGTTTCAGACTGTTTCAGGTGTATGTGGCAAGGTTTTGGTAGTGGAGGATGCAGCAGGAGTGGCATCTGTGAGAAGTGACCAAGGGCTACCCTCTGCCAGACACAGCTGGTTCCAGCAAGTTCTGCAATGGCCCCACTGTCACCGAAATTGGGAATCAAACTTCTTAACACCAATGTAGTATTAAGAAGCAGGCACTCCTTTATTGCAGCGCTGGGTACTCGGTGGCATCTCCACAAATCAAGCACACCTATGCAGTTTTCACCGTTACATTTATACACAAAATTACAAGGTCATACACTCTCAGTTACAATGATTGGTTAGTAATTTGCATATAATTGTAATATCTGCTGTGACATCCTTTTCTGTTACTATGCTTGTGCAGAGGAAGGGTCTTCACCTGGGCAAGGGTCGTCTTGACCTGTGGGTGTGATTTTTAGTATTATAATGAAGGTAGTTGACTTCAGGACACCTTAAAAATAAGTTTTGTTGCCAAGTTGGATGGCTGGATATCGGCCTTGCCAAGCTGTCCAATAACTCATCCTAAACACAATAGAACCTAGGTGCTCTGGTTATGGTCTATATTGTTATTATGGTCTATAGAATAGGGATTTCAGGTAACACAGTCTTGGATAACAAGCAGCACAGCAATTCATACGTCATTGGTTAATAAGTGCTAACATAATTCTAACATGGAGGTTAACTCCTTAAAATCAAGATGTTCCTATAGCTAACTGTTTCACAAACACAAAATATAGAAAGATTCAGTAAAACTTTAACACAGTTTGCAACAAGGGTACACTCTTCCCCATCATCAAGATGATTAACGAAGATGTTGAACAAGGCTGGACCCAAGGTTGACCCCTGGGGTACACTGCTGGTGACTGGCCTCCAACTACACTTTGTGCCACTGATCACTACCCCCTGGGCTCAGCCACTCAGCCAGCCAGTTTTCAGTTTACCTCACTGTCAGCTCATCCAGCCTGTACATCAACAGCTTCTCCATGCAAATCTTATGGGAGATTGTGTCAATGGCCTTACTGAAGTCCAGGTAGACAAAATGTTCTTATAACTAACTGTTACATAAACACAAAATATAGAAAGATTCAGTAAGATCTTAAGATGATCTGCAACACAGTGGTAGCTGGTGCCTCCACCCAGACAGAGCTGCTGAAGGGAGAGGCTGCAGTGCAGACCTCAGGCTGCATGAAGTGCCTAGACTTTTTTCCTGGGGCAAGGACAGGCAGCAGACCTGCCTGCAAAAGTTGTGCCAAGGTGGAGGACCTCCTGCCAGGAGGTGGCTAAACTGCAGGATGCAGTGAGAAGGCTGCACAAAATCAGAGATGCTGAGAAGGACTTAGCTGGTTCCAAGCACAGTCTGCAGTGTACCCACAGCCAAACAGCCAAAAATTCCCCACCGGTGCACACGGAAGGGAGGGGGGGCAATAACATGGAAGAATGGAAGATTGTAATGACAAGGACCTGCAGGAGGAAGAGACTTCCCCTGAAGCCTGAAGTGCCCTTGCAGAACCACTTCATTGCTCTGCAAACTGAAGAGAGAACCATCACATCAGGAAGGATGCTGGAGCTGAGTAAGGCAACCCAATCTGCCTGTCATATAGCCAGCACAACTAAGAAAAAGCAACAGGCAGTAGTGGTAGGCAACTCTCTTCTGAGAGGTATGGAGGCACCTATTTGCACACCTGATGCGCTGTCTAGAGAGGTGTGCTGCTTTCTGGAGGCTCATATCAGGCATGTTACCGAGACTACCAAGCCTACTACAGCCCACTGACTATTATTTGCTGTTGTTGTTTCATGAAGGCACCAGTGATACAGCCAGGAGCAGTCTGAGGGGCATCAAGGAGTACAGAACCCTGGGAGCAGCAGTAAGAGACTCTGGAGCACAGGTAGTTTTTTCATCAATCCTCCCAGTCAAAGGGAAAGGGTTTGAAAGGACCAGCCAAATCTGGCAAATCGACAATTGGTTACAAGACTGGTGCCACAGCCAGGGGTTTGGCTACTTAGACCATGGGACTTGCTTTGAGAACCTGGTCTACTTGGGGCTGACGGGGTTCTTCTGACAGAGAAGGGGAAGAGCATCTTTGGTCATAGGCCTGCCAAGCCGGTGAAGAGGGCTTTAAACTAAAGTTGCCAGGGGAGAGGAACCTCAGTCCCTCCCACTCCTATGAGTTTGGTGCCAGTGCTAGCAAGAGATGCCCAGAGCCCAGAGAGGAATTGCAGGGCAGCAGGAGAGCACCTGAAGAGCAGCACAAAGAAATTCCAGCCATTCCAGCCAGTAAGTCAGCTTCATCGAGGGGCCCAACTTAAATGCCTCTATGCAAATGCATGTAGCATGGGAAATAAACAAGAGGAGTTAGAGACGTGCACATGCCTGCAGGGCTCTGATCTTGTTGGCATCACGGTGATGTGGTGGGATGACTCTTATGACTGGAGTGTTGAGATGGAAGGATATATGCTCTTTAGGAAGGAGAGGAAGGGGAGACAAGGAGGGAGTGTCACCCTCTATATCAAGAACCAGCTGGAGTGCATGGAGCTCCATCTGGGGATGGATGAGGAGCTGTCTGAGAGCTTATGGGTCAGGATTAAAGGGAGAGCAGGGACAGGTGACATTATACTGGGGGTCTGCTACAGGCCACGTGACCAGGAAGACTGAGCGGATGGGGCCGTCTATAGGCAGATAGGAGCTGCCTCACCTTCACAAGCCCTGGTCCTCATGGGGGACTTCAACCACCACAATATCTGTTGGAGGGACAACACAGCAGGGCATAAGCAATCCAGGAGGTTCTTGGAATGCATTGGTGATAACTTCCTTCTCCCAGTGCTAGAGGAATCAATGAGGAGACCTGCTATATCGGACCTTGTTCTCACCAGCAAGGAGGGGCTGGTGGGGAATGTGAAGCTCAAGGGCAGCCTTGGCTGCAGTGACCATGAAATGATGGAGTTCAAGATCCTTAGGGCAGCAAGGATGGTGCACAGCAAGATCACTACCCTGGACTTCAGGAGACCAGATTTTTGCCTCTTCAGGAATCTGCTTGGTAGAGTACCGTGAAATAGAGCCCTGGAGGGAAGAAGCGCCCAAGAAAGCTGGTTAATATTCAAGGATCACCTCCTCCAAGCTCAGGAGCAGTGCCTCCCAACAAAGATTAAGTTGGGCAAAAGAGCCAGGAGGCCTGCATGGATGAACAAGGAGCTCCTGGACAAAATTAACACAAAAAGGAAGCCTACAGGGGGTGGAAGCAAGGACAGGTAGCCTAGGAGGAATACAGAGAAACTGTCCGAGCATCCAGGGATGAGGTTAGGAAAGCTAAAGCCCTGATAGAATTAAATTTGGCCAGGGGCATCAAGGGCAGCAAGAAAAAGCTTCTATAGGCATGTTGGTGATAAAAGGAAGACTAGGGAAAACGTGGGCCTTCTCTGGAAGGAAACGGAAGGCCTGGTTACCTGGGACATGCAGAACGCTAAGGTACTCAAGGACTTTTTTGCCTCGGTCTTCGCCAGGAAGTGCTTCAGCCACACTGTCCAAGTCGCAGAAGGCAAAGGCAGGGACTGGGAGAATGAAGAACCACCCACTGTAGAAGAAGATCAGGTTCAAGGACCGTCTAAGGAACCTGAAGGTCCACAAGTCCATGGGACCTGATGAGAGGCATGAGGTACTGAGGGAACTGGCAGGTGAAGTGGCTAAGCCACTGTCCATCATATTTGAGAAGTTGTGGCAGTCCCATGAAGTTCTCACAGACTGGAAAAGAGGAAATGTAACCCTCATTTTAAAAAAGGGAAATAAGGAAGACCTGGGAAACTACCAGCCAGTCAGTCTCCACCTCTGTGCCTGGCAACATCATGGAGCAGATTGTCTTGAGAACTGTGCTAAGGTACATGAAAAATAAGGAGGTGATTGGTGACAGCAAACATGGCTTCACTAAGGGAAAATCATGCCTGACAAATTTGGTGGCCTTCTTTGACAGGGTTACAGCGTTGAGAGATCAGGGATGAGCAACTAATGTCATCGACCTGGACTTGTGCAAAGCATTTGACGCTGTCCTGCATGACATCCTTGTCTCTAAACTGAAGAGAGATGGATTTGATGGGTGGACCACTAGGTGGCTAAAGAATTGGCTGGATGGTTGCACTCAAAGAGTTGTGGTCAATGGCTCAGTGTCCAAGTGGAGGCCAGTGATGAGTGCCATTCCCCAGGGGTCGGTACTGGGACTGGCACTGTTTAACATCTTTGTTGATGACATGGATACTGGGATTGAGTGCACCCTCAGCAAGTTTCTGATGACATAAAGCTGAGTGGTGCGGTCGACCACGCTGGAGGGAAGGGATGTCGTCCAGAGGGACCTTGACAGGCTTGAGAGGTGGGCCTGTGTGAACTTCATGAAATTCAACAAGGCCAAGTGCAAGGTCCTTCACTTGGATCAGGGCAACCTCCAGTATCAGTATATGTTGGGTGGAGATGGATTGAGAGCAGCCCTGCAGAGAAGGACTTGGGGGTGCTGGTGGATGAGAAGCTCACATTGCCTTAACAATGTGCACTTGCAGCCCAGAAAGCCAACCAATCCTGGGCTGCATCAAAAGAAATGTGGCCATCAGGTCAAGGGAGGTGATTGTCCTCCCTCCACTCTGCTCTTGTGAGACCCCACCTGGAGTACTGCATCCAGCTCTGGGGTCCACAGCACAAGAAAGACATGGACCTTTTGGAGTGGGTCCGAGGAGGGCTACAAAAACGGTCAGAGAACCGGAATACCTCTCCTATGAGGAAAGGTTGAGAGAGTTGGAGTTGTTCAGTCTGGAGAAGAGAAGGCTCCGGGGAGACCTTTTTGTGGCCTTCAGTACTTAAAGGGGATTCTAAGAAATATGGGGACAGACTTTGTACTAGGATCTGCTGCAATAGGACAGGGAGGTAATGGTTTTAAAACTAAAAGACAAATATGATAAGTGGGATACGATACATGAATGTTCCCTTGTTATTTTAAGGCAAAACTTTTCCATTATAAACCCACAACTTTCAAGCCTTACTTCCTTACTAGAATGAAAATTTGAGATTGCTAAGGAAACTGAATTATTCTCTGTTGCAGAATGGCTGTGTGATCATGGCCATGACTCCCTTAAAGAACTTTGTGAAACAAAGTTAGCGTAAGTTAGCTGAAGCAGGCCTTGCAGCTATGCTGAGGCATGCTGATAAGGAAGCTGAGAAACACACCTGACCTTGTGCCTAATGTTGTAAATAACTTTGAGGAATTCGCGTAGACAGAGAGGAAAAAAAAATATGTAGCTAGCTATCCGCAGAAACCGCAAGTAGGAGGACGTATGAAAATGTAACCCTTTAGAGCTTAGCCAATCAGCAGACTTCGTTTATTGTACCTTACAGTCACCTTTTATGCCTTGTTATAATTAGCTCATACATATTACAAAAGTTAAGCTCATTATTGGTTAGTTGCCTAAATACCAAGCCCGCCCCTAGTTTCTCTTCTGTAGTTTTCTGTTCCCACCTGCAACAGTCTTTTCCCACTGAAATCTTCCTGTTACTTGTGTAACAAGAACAGCCAAAGACAGTGTATTTTTGCTTTACTTCAGATAAGCTGAGAACGATGTGCATTTTTGTCCAGCCAGCTGGACTATGTCTATGTGAACTTTTTCAGCTAGCCAGTTATCCACAATTCTCAAGTTGCTTTGCAAAATGAGGAGAAAAATAAGGGAAAGAATGCACACAAACTACAATTTATGCTCAAAATAACCAAATCATATTGTCCTATAAGGAGACAGTTCCTTTAGAATACCTAAAACCACTGTGAATAAGATTTTGTCCATTGTCGAAAAAAGTAATTTCATGCCCATAAGTCTTAGTAAAACAGAGACAACTTAGTAGACACTTATTTTCAATAATTTTCCTAGGATATTTTTTAAAAGTAAAAGCTTTTCCTGATCTCAGTTTCTCAAACTTTTTAGTCTTTAAACACAAGAGTGAAAATGTACCCTCTTTTTTCACAGCAAGGGGGTGATTGCCTTTAATGCGACTTATGCCAACACCAATTTCTGATATTTTTATTATGGTAGCATTGCAATGATCTCCCTCCATTTCACCTGGTCCAGACTAAGGCTGTATGCAGTGTGCACCTACTGAATAGAAATGCTGATATTAACAGAGGGAGTCTTATTAGCAACAGCACCAAAGACATAGAGAAGGGGAAAAAAAAACCCTAAGGAAGATTACAAGAAAATGTATAGGCTATGCATATGATTTTACTAAAATCCCGACAAAACTCACTACAGTGCTTCTTGAGTCATTAACAATTTGAAGCACTTCACAAAATTTGTAGCTCTTCAGTAATTTTGATTCCTTCTAAAGTGCTCATGCTCCAAACCATAAAGTATTTCTTAACCACTGCAAATATATAAAAGGCACATCAAAATGATCGTAATCAGCTCCTTCAGTCTCAGGTGTGAAATTGTTCTTTATTTTTCCCTTGTAATTTCTGTTATTCACCAAGTCCAACAACAAAATAAAGTGGTCAAAAGGGCACAAAAATAATTTTCTACATTCCTGTTATGTAATCAAAAATTTAAAAATTGTGTATATAAAAATTTCAATTATCTTATGCGAGGCTGGATAAGCTATCAGACTTTTTGGGTTTTAATATCCACCCCATGAACAAAAAATCCATGAAGACTCTTAACAACACCCAGAGATATTTCCTTTAATAGTGAAATTGATTTATGGTGGGGAGAGGAAGAAGAAGATGCACACTGAGGCATGTTGTCTTGGGTACTGAAAGATATAACACAAATATGTTGAGCTTAACATTTTTCCTACAACTCACACCACACACCAGAAAGCAGTATTGAATTGCCTAGGTCAGATGTTCATAACTAGAGTTGTGTGAATAATAGATATCTCAGTTTAGTCAATAAACCAAAGGAATGTTAGTATGTGGGAGGGGAAATTTCAGAATAATTCAAAGTAAAATGAAAATATTTTTAGCCCAATGAAAAAAGGTCAACTACAAAAAAGGAAAGCACTTATTTAAAAAGGAATGGGAAGGAGGTATTTCAACTCCAGCATGGAAAAGAAACCCAACATTTTTTAAAAAATCACAGTTTTTGCCACAGTTACCCATTTAATCCACAATTATTTTTAGTCCCTTGAAGTGTTGCATTTTGGCTTTTTATTAAAACACTACTTCCCCTCATGTTGTTCACTACTGAAGTATACACACAACATGAAGTATACACGTTTCTGCATGCACTTTTATTACAAAAAAACCTCATGTTTGTGTCCTCCATAAGTGCAAAATTTTCTTTTTGAGGCCTTGTAGGCGCAATGCCTACACAAAACCCAATAGGCCTCAATTTCTGATATAAATATATAGTCTGAAGTATACCCAGTTTCCCAATTAGGAAAATACATACCTGAGAGCTAGGCTCAGTCACAATAGAGAGGGTGGGACTAACCCATGGAGACAGGGGGCAGCCCAGCTTCCTCCCTATTCCAAAGCACAGAGTGTGCAGCAAATGCAGCAGCAGTAATGTGAGCGGAAGCAGCTACAAAGCCCTCATCCTCTTGTCCCTCAGCAAACCTGTGTCCCATTGCTCTCAAATTTGACTGCTTAGAGGATTCCTGCTAAATAAGTTAGCCCTGAGAGAAAAAGTTCCAATTCAGGGAAACATTCATGAGAACAGGCCTGAAGACAGACATCCAATTGAAACTCATTATACAGCAGCAACACGGTATGGTGTATGAGCAGTCTTATGCTTAAAAGAGATTGATGCCAAAACGGCACAGAGTTACTCGCTCAGAGACGAATTTTGTCTTTAAGCAGCAAAGGTATTTATTTCATGCAACGTTGGGGAGCTAGCCGGTTCGCACCGGACAAACTAGCTCCAAAGTTTTCAGTGAAAAGTCAGGTAATTTATACAGTTTCCATGAGAGGTTACAACATCTTTACATACATATTCATTTAATTTTGTCATCTAATTATCATATTCATAATAGGTGGGGCTTAGGCGGAGCTTGAGGCGGAGTCTTCTAGAATCGTCTTTTGTGGAGACTTTTGGGTAGTTGTTCCGTTCTTCGGCTGGAGCTTGCAAAACCTCCTGACTCATGGCCTTCTCATCTCCTTCAAATGCCCACCTTATCTTTATTTATGACTACTAGATTGCTCAGAGTCATTCCTCCTATCTCTTACTTCAGTACCATCAGCGGAACAGAACAGGCCGTGCCGTCTCTGTTGTATCTCAGCATACACAGAGCATCACCCAGAGCATGGTACCAAATCCTTCCTGACTAATCCTTTAAGACCTTGCTCTGCTTCAAGATGAAATCACAAAGATGGCTACAAGGAAAAAAAAAAAGATATTTTTTTTCTTGCAAGGCAACTCATGTAAATGCTCAGACCCAGATTCTCTGTTTACCTTACAAAGCTTCCATGTCCATTGTGTGAATATCTACATAAATATATATATATATATATAAAATATATATATATGTGTCCTGGTTTCGGCTGGGATAGTATTAATTTTCTTCCAAGTAGCTGGTACAGTGCTAATGTTTTTGAACTTAGTATTATATAACGTTGATAATGCACTGATGTTTTAGTTGTTGCTAAGTAGTGCTTACTCTAAGTCAAGGATGTTTCAGCCTTTGAACAAATTAAAGAGGCGATAGTTCATGCAGTAACTCTTGGGCCAGTCCAGACAGGGCAAGAGGTAAAATGCGTGCTCTACATTACAGCTGGGGAGAATGGCCCTACTTGGAGCTTCTGGCAGAAAGCACCAGGGGAGACTTGAGGTTGACCCTTGGGATTTTGGAGTCAGGGATATAAGGACTTGAGGCCGACTATACTCCAACTGAAAAAGAAATACTGGCAGCTTATGAAGGGGCTTGAGCTGCTTCAGAAGTGATTGGTAGTGAAGCACAGCTCCTCTTGGTGCCCTGGTTGCCAGCGCTGGGCTGGAAGTTCAAAGGGAGGGTACCATCTACACATCATGCAACTGATGCTACATGGAGTAAGTGGGTTGTGCTGATCACACAACGAGCTCAGATAGGAAATCCCAATCATCCAGGAACTTTGGAAATTATTATGGACTGGCCAGAAGGTAAAGATTTTGGGATGTCACCAGAGGAAGAGGTGACATGTGCTGAAGAAACCCCATTGTATAATGAACTGCCAGAACATGAGAAGCAATATGCCTTGTTTACTGATGGGTCCTGCTGTATTGTAGGAAAGCATCGGAGGAATAGAGTCCCCTATGACAAGTCGCAGAAACTACTGAAGGAGATGAATAGCGTCAGTTTGCAGAGGTGAAAGCTATCCAGCTGGCTTTAGACATTGCTGAACGAGAAAGGTGGCTGATACTATACCTCTATACTGACTCATGGATGGTGGCAAATGCCCTGGGGGTGGTTGCGGCAGCGGAAGCAGAGCAATTGGCAACGCAGAGGTAAACCTGCTGTTTCTGTATGTGCCCATATGCTGCGTTTCCAAGTTCTGGTTCTTCACATCCTGTTTACATACTTGACATTTTTGTGGCTGCCTTAAAGGAACACGACTAAGTCTTTAAAGTCAAATAACTCGTCTGCAGACCCCAACATAAACCCATCTGGGCTGCTGCATTGTGGCAAGATATTGCTGCCCGGCTGGAGAACCTGGTTGTAAAGGTACATCATGTAGATGCTCACGTACCCAAAAGTCAGGCCACTGAGAAACATTGAAACAACCAGCAGGTGGATCAAGCAACCAAGATTGAAGTGGCTCAGGTGGATCTGGATTGGCAACATAAAGGTGAATTATTCATAGCTCGGTGGGCCCATGACACTTCAGGGCATCAAGGACGAGATGCAATATATAGATTGGCCTGAGATTGAGGGGTGGACTTAACCATGGACACTGTCGCACAGGTAATCCATGAATGTGAAATATGCACTGCAATTAAGCAAGCCAAGCGGTTCGAGCCTCTGTGGCATGGAGGACGATGACAGAAATATAAATATGGGGAGGCTTAGCAGATTGACTATAGCACACTCCCACAGACCCACCAAGGCAAGCACCGTGTGCTTACAATGGTGGAAGCAACCACCGGATGGCTGGAAACATACCCTGTGCCCCATGCCACTGCCCAAAGCACTGTTCTGGGCCTTGAAAGACAGGTCCTGTGGCGACATGGCACCCCAGAAAGAATTGAATCAGACAATGGAACTCATTTCCAAAACAATCTCATAGACACTTGGGCCAAAGAACATGGCATTGAGTGGGTATATCACATTCCCTATCATGCACCAGCCTCTGGGAAAATCGAATGATGTAACGGACTGTTAAAGACTACACTGAAAGCAATGGGTGGTGGGACCTTCAAACATTGGGATAAACATTTAGCAAAGGCTGCCTGGTTGGTTAATACCAGAGGATCTGCTGGCCAAGTTGGTCCTGCCCAATCAAGGCTTTTCTGTACTGTAGAGGGGGATAAAGTCCCTGTAGTGCACCTTAAAAATATGCTTGGGAAAACAGTCTGGGTCATTCCTGCCTCAGGCAAAGGCAAAGCCATTTGTGGGATTGCTTTTGCTCAAGGGCCAGGGAGCACATGGTGGGTAATGCGGGAGGATGGGGAAGTTCGATGTGTGCCTCAAGGGGATTTAATTTTGGGTGAAAACAGCCAATAAACTGAGTGTTGTTAATTATTAGATAATATTGTATATTGTCACTGGTGACAAGAGTAGAATTTGAACTCATACCCCCAGAGAGACTGGATATCTTGTGGCACCCATCTCTACTATTTTAGATTTGAAGATTTGAACCTGACTCCTCCTTAACTGCCACACCAACAAAGAATGTCTTTGGTGAAAACAGATCAGTGCAGTTGTAATAGCATTAGAACTGGCTTCAGCATGCGACAATCCAGCACCTCGCACCATCTTCCTTGCCCAGAAAGACTGTTATAACAGATGGAGCCCAGCGATATGGACTAAATGAACTCAATGGACTTTAGAGGGATGGTCTATATATGAAGGGAATGATATCTGTGTATTTATGTAAAAGATGGGAGAGGTGATAATGTATTGGAAAATGTAGCATGATGTAAATGGTATGGAATCAGGGGGTGTACGCTGTCCTGGTTTCATCTGGGATAGAGTTAATTTTCTTCTTAGTAGCTGGTGCAGTGCTGTGTTTTGGATTTGGTGTGAAAACAATGTTGATAGCACACTGATGTTTTTAGGTGTTGCTAGGTAATGTTTATACTAAGTCAAGGACTTTTTCTGTTTCTCAGGCCTTGCTAGCCAGAGGGCTGGAGGGGCACAAGAAATTGGGAGGGGACACAGCCAGGACAGCTGACCTGAACCAGCCAAAACAGGTATTCCATACCATGGGACGTCATGCTTGGTATATAAACTTGGGGGAGGGGGTTGGCTGGGCCCGGGGGATCATTGCTCGGGGACTGGCTGGGCATCGGTCAGTGGGTGGTGAGCAGTTGTATTGTACATCACTTTGTTTTCCTTTCTCCAATTTCCTTTGGATTTTATCCTTTTCCCCACCTTTCCATTATAACATTATTATTATTATGTTATTGTTCTTACCTTTTAAATTCTGTTTAAGTTATTAAATTGTTCTTATCTCAACCCTCGAGTTTTACATTCCTTTCCGATTCTCCTCCCCACCCCTCCGGGTGTGGGGGGGAGTGAACAAGCGGCTACGTGGTGCTTGGTTGCCAGCTGGGGTTAAACCACGACAGCTGGCATGGGCCCACTCCTCAAGCCTGTCAAGGTCCCTCTGGATGGTATCCCTTCCCTCTAGCAAATCAGCTGCATCGCTCAGCTTGGTGTCATCCACAAACTTGCTAAGGGTACACTCAATCTCTCTTTCTATGTCGTTGATGAAGATATTAAATAGTATTAGTCCCAGTAGAGACCCTTGAGGGACACCACTCATTACTAGTTTCCACTTGGACATTGAGCCATTGGCTGTAACTTTTTGGATGTAGTCATCCAGCCAATTTCTTATCCATCCAACAGTCCCTCCATCAAACCCATATCCCTCCAATTTAGAGGTAAGAATGTTGTGGGGGACCATATCAAACGCCTTACAGAAGTCTAGGTTGATGACATCCGTAGCTCTTCCCTTGTCCACTGATGCAGCCACTCCATTGTAGCAGGCCACTAGATTAGTCTGGCACGATTTACCCTTGGTGAAGCCATGTTGGCTGTCTCTAATCACTTCCCTGTCTTCCATATGCTTTGAAATATCTTCCAGGAGGATCTGTTCCATGCTCTTACTGGGTATAGAGGTGCAGCTGACTGGTCGGTAGTCTTCAGGGTCCTCATTTTTTACCCTTTTTTAAAAATGGGTGCAATGTTTTCTGGTTTCCAGTCACTGGGGACTTCACTTGATTGCCATGGCTTTTCAAATATGATGGAGAGTGGCTTGACAATTATTTAAAAAGTGTTTAGATGTGGTTCTTAGGGACATGGTTTAGTGGTGGACTTGGCACTGTTAGGTTTATGCTTGGACTCAATGATCTTGAAGGTCTTTTCCAGCCTCAATGAATCTATGATTCGATGAATATCCGTTTGGTCAGTTGGTGTCAGCTGTCCCAGTTGTGTCTCCTCCTACCTTCTTGTGCATCCCCAGCCTACTCACTGGCAGAGCAGCATGAGAAGCAGAAAAAGCCTTGACGCTGTGTCAGCAGTGCTCAGCAATAACTAAAACCTCAGTGTGTTATCAACACTGTTTGCAGCAGAAATCCAAAACATAGCCACATATGAGTTATTATGAAGAAATTTAACTCTATTCCATCTAAAACCATTGCAGCAAGGAAGTGCCTGCAAGGCACCATTATGGAGAAAAACCCCAAGCCCTCTCCAGGAACTCAACATGCTGAGGTGCCTCTCTAAAGTGCCTGTACACTAATGCACACACTATTGGGAATAAACATGGTGACCTAGAGATCTGTGTACAGTTGCAGGGCTACAGCCTTGTTGGAATCACAGAGATGTGGTAGGATGTCATCCATGACTGCAGTGTTTCAATGGACAGACTCTTTAGGAAGGACAGGCCAGGAAGACGAGGAAATGGAGTTGCCCTTTATGCTTTATGTGAGAGAGCAGCTGGAGTGCATGGAGCTCTGCCTGGGGATGGATGAGGAGCCAAATGAGAGCTTCTGTGTAAGGATTAAAGAGAGGACAGGTAAAGGTGACATCATGATGGGTGTTTGCTATAGGCCACCTGACCAGGAAGAAAAAAAAATGGATGAATCCCTCTACAGACAAGAACATCCTCATGTTCTCAGGCCCTGGTCCTCATGGGGGACTTCAACCACCATGTATCTGCTGGAGGGACAACACAGCAGGGCATAAGCAATCCAGGAGGTTCCTGGAGTGCATTGATGATAACTTCCTCCTTCAAGTGATAAAGCAGCCAACAAAGAGAGGTGCTTTGCTGGACCCTACTTTCCAAGAAGTAGGGGTTCATTTGGGACGTGAAGGTCAAAGGTAGCCTTGGCTGCAGTGATTATGAGATGATGAAGTTCAGGATCCTGAAGGCAGGGAGGAGGGCAAAAAGCAAGCTCACAATCCTGCACTTTGGGAGAGCAGACTTTGGCCTCTTCAAAGATCTGCTTGGAAGAGTTCTATGGGGTAAGGCCCTGAAGTGAAGAGGGGCCCAAGAAAGCTGGTTAATATTCATGGATCACTTCTTCCAAGCTCAGGAGTGGTCCCCCCAAAGAGTAGGAAGTCAAAAAATGCCAGGAGGCATGCGTGGATGAACAAGGAATTCCTGGTCAAACTCAGACACAAAAAGGAAGTATACAGAATGTTGAAGCAAGGACAGCTGAGCTGGGAGGAATGTAGAGATGTTGTCTGAGCATGCAGGGATGAGGTTAGGAAAGATAAAGCCCAAATGGAATTGAATCTGGCAAGAAATGTTAAAGGTGACAAGGAAGTACATCGGTGACAAAAGGAAGACTAGGGAAAACACGGGCCCACTGCTGAATGAGATGGGGGACCTGGTTACACAGGACATGGAAAAAGCTGAGGTACTGAATGCCTTCTTTGCCTCAGTCTTTACTAGGAAGACCAGCCTTCAGGAATCCCAGGTCCCAGAGACTGGGGGAAAGGCTGGAGCAAGGAAGATGCACCCTTGTTGGAAGATGATCAGGTCAGGGAATACTTAAGCAAACTGGACATACATAGGTCCATGGGCCCTGATGAAATGCACCCATGAGTGCTGAGGTAGCTGGCAGATGTCATTGTGAGGCACCTCTTGATAATCTTTCATTGATCATGGTGACTGGGAGAAGTGCCCAAAGACTCGAGGAAAGCAAATGTCCCTCTTATCTTCAAGAAGGGCAAGAAGGAGGACCCAGGGAACTAGACTGGTCAGCCTAACCTTGATCACTGGGAAGGTGATGGAGCAGCTAATCCTGGAAACCATTTCCAGGCACATGAAGGAAAGCTTCTATAATTATGTCAATGATAAAAGGAAGAGTAGGGAAAATGTGGGCCCTCTACAGAAGGAAATGGGAGATTTGGCTACCCAGGACATGGAAAAGGCTGAGGTACTCAAGTACTTTTTTGCCTTGGTCTTCACCAACAAGTGCTCCAGCCACACCGCCCAAGTTGCAGAAGGAAAAGGCAGGGACTGGGAGAATGAAGAACCACCCACTGTAGGAGAGAATCAGGTTCAAGACCATCCAAGTGTTGTGGTTTAACCCCAGCCAGCAATCAGGCACCACGCAGCCACTTGCTCACTCCCCCTCACCCAGAGGGATGGGAAGGAGAATCGGAAAGGAATGTAAAACTCAAGGGTTGAGAAAAGAACAATTTAATAGGTAAAGCAAAAGCCACGCATGCAAGCAAAGCAGAGGAAAGAATTCATTCATTACTTTCCATCGGTAGGCAGGTATTTGGCCATCCCTATTCCCAGGAAAGCAGGACTCCATCACGCATAATGGTTACTTGGGAAGACAAACGCCATAATGCAAGATATCCCCACCTTCCTTCTTCTTCCCCCAGCTTATATACTCAGCATGACATCATATATTATGGAATATCCCTTTGGCTAGTTTGGTCAACTGTCCTAGCTGTGTCCCCTCCCAATTTCCTGTGCCCCTCCAGCCCTCTTGATGGCAGGGCCCAAGGAACTGAAAAGTCCTTGTTTTAGCATAAACATTACCCAGCAACAACTAAAACCATCAGTGTCCTATCAACATTATTCTCACATCATAGCCAAAACACAGCACTGTACTAACTACTAAGAAGAAATTTAACTCTATCCCTGCTGAAACCAGGACACTAAGGAACCTGAAGGTGTACAAGTCCATGGGACCTGATGAGATGCATCTCTGGGTCCTGAGGGAACTGGCCGATGAAGTGGCTAAGCCACTGTTCATATTTGGGAAGTTGTGGCAGTCTGGTGAAGTTCTCACAGACTGTAAAAGGGGAAATATAACCCCCTTTTTAAAGAAGGAAATAAGGAAGGCCTGGGAAACTACAGGCTGGCCAGTCTCACCTTGGTGCCTGGCAAGATCATGGAGTAGATCCCCCTGGAAACTATGTTAAGGGACATGGAAAATAAGGAGGTGATTAGTGACAGCCAACACAACTTCACTAAGGGAAAATTTTGTCTGAAAAATTTGGTGGCCTTCTATGACAGGGTTACAGCATTGATGGATGAGGGAAGAGTGACTGATGTCATCTACCTGGACTTGTACAAAGCATTTGACACTGTCCTGCATGGCAGCCTTGTCTCCAAACTGGAGAAACATGGATTTGACAGATGGACCACTCAGTGAATAATGAATTGGCTGGATGGTTGCACTCAAAGAGTTGCAGTCAATGGCTCAGTTCCATGTGGAGACCAGTGTCAAGTGTCATTTCTCACAGATCTGTACTGGAACCACTGATGTTCAAAATTTTTGTTGGCAAAATTGAGTGCACCCTCAGCAAGTTTGCCAATGACACCAAGCTGAGTGGTGCAGTTGACACGCTGGAGGGAAGGGATGCTGTCCAGAAGGATATTGACAGGCTTGAGAGGTGGGCCCATGTTTGCAGGAGCGCATGGAAATTAGGACCACGCGTGGCAATCAGTTAGCTGAGGGGAATGTGCTCGAGCTTGTAGGTCACGAACCCTGGGAGGACATGGAGTGTGAATAGACACAACTAACAGGATGAGTCATGCCGAGATAGCATAGGGGAGTGGTGGACAGATGGGCCAAGGAGAGGTAACACCTTGCTGTTAATTGATGACTGTAAACACTT
The DNA here is from genome assembly GCF_015220075.1 of Falco rusticolus. Classification (NCBI taxonomy): domain Eukaryota; kingdom Metazoa; phylum Chordata; class Aves; order Falconiformes; family Falconidae; genus Falco; species Falco rusticolus. The sequence continues at coordinate 22,856,979 of NC_051209.1, read as the reverse complement.
ACTTAAAGTGTCCTTTGTTTGTAGTTAACCACCAATCAGGGATTGTCTAGTATGCAATGCTTAGCTTAAAGAACCAATCTGTGTAAAGCGCACAGCTTCTGAAAATATATATAAACTCGTGCTTCTGTACAATAAATTGACATTTGCTTGCATCAAGCAGCATCCCGTCTCTCATCGCGGCACATGCTAACCTCATGAAGTTCAACAAGGCCAAGTTTAAGGTCCTGTATGTGGGTGGGGGCAACCCCCAGTATCAATACAGGTTGGGTAGAGAATGGATTGAGAGCAGCCCTGAGGACTTCAGGGTGCCGGTGGACGAAATGCTCAACATGGTCAGACAGTGTGCACTCACAGCCCAGAAAGCAAACTGAATCCTGGGCTACATAAAAAGATGTGTGACCAGCAGGTTGAGGGAGGTGATTCTGCCCATCTACTCCACTCTGGTGAGACTACACCTGGAGTACTAAGTCCGGCTTTGGGGTCCTCAGCACAGGAAAGACATGGACATGTTGGAGCAGGTCCAGAGGAGGGCCACAAAGATGATCAGAGGGATGGAACACCTCTCCTATGTGGAAAGGCTGTGAGAGTTGGAGTTGTTTACTCTGGAGAAGAGAAGGCTTTGGGGAGACCTTATACTTAAATACCTTCAATACTTAAAGGGAGCTTATAGAAATATTAGGACAGACTTTAGCAGGGACTGTTGCAATAGGACAAGGGGTAATGATTTTAAACTAAAAGAGGGTAGATTCAGACTAGATACAAGGAAGACATTTTTCAAGAGGAGGGTGGCAAAACACTGGAACAGATTGCCCAGAGATGTGGTAGATGCCCCATCCCTGGAAGCATTCAAGGTCAGGTTGGACAGGGCTCTGAGCAACTTGATCTAATTGAAGATGTCTTTGCTCATTGCAGAAGAGTTTGGACTAGATGACCTTTAAAGGTCCCTTCCAACCCAAACTATTCTATGATTCTATGATTTTATGAACATTGATGAATGGCTCAGCTTTGACCAGTGGCAGGCCTGTCTTGGAGCCAGCTGGAACTGGTTCTCTCCAACATGCGGGTAGGTCTTGGACTCTTCTCCTAGTTAGGAGTTACACAGCTACTGTGGGTACACATTCATGCTGTGCATATTTTTCACATGTACACATGCTTCCTAAATCTATACTATGGAGTAGCAGCCAGCAGTAAACAGACATGTGGATCTTAGGTTTTAGGCAGTGAAGACATCTACAATAGGGAACATTCTAAATGTCCAAACAATGATATTACTATGTTTTCTCACTAAAAATTAGTGCTCAAATTTTATCTTCCTGCCTTTAAAATTTAAACCTGCTTATGACGTGCGGAATTAGACTCTATAACTCGAAAGTTATAAAGTAGGTATGTTTATTGCACGCAGATGCACGGGGGATCGCTCCTCCACAAGCGTGCATACCCGAAGTGACGAACCATCTCACATTTATACAATGAACAAATGAATATTCAATTAACGCCTATACATATTCGTTACCTAAACCCCGCTTCGTATGTTAATTAGCTTATCAGTCCGTTTCCTGGAATGTGGTGGTCTTGCAGGTTTGTAGGTGATTCATGTTCTTGTGACCATCCGATCTTCTTCAGGTGATTGTGACCACCCAATCTTTCCAGCAAGGAGACTTAGCACTCCCTCCCTCTAGATAGCATTTGAATGTCTCTCATCTTTTCTTATCTTTTAAATAGCCCCTTTGTTAGAGGAAGAAGGGCAGGCGTCTCCCCTTTGTTAGAGGAAGAGGGGCAGGCGTCTCCTCAAAACTGTAGTTGTCACCGCACCCATGACTAGTCACCATACCCACATTCCTTAAGCAGACACATACAATCACAATCCATGTCCATTATCCCCATTTCACATTATTTCTCCATATCACTTATACTTCTCAATAAATGTATTTAATGCATTTCTTATATTCTTTACAAATTTTCAGCCCCAAATTTATATATCATAGTCACTAAAGTCACTCAAGCACAACAAAGGTAGAATGTGTCTGTTAGTATCCTTGTGGTTATATTTTCACATAAACTAGTGTTTCGGGTCTACATGCAAGGGTGGTGGTGGTGGTGAGCTATTGGAGTGGCCTTTGTGAGAAGAGACCAGGGGCTACCCTCTAGCTGGACACAACTGGTTCCAGACAACTCCAAAAACACCCACTGCTGGCTGAAGAAGAGCCAGTGAGTGAAGCATGTTCCTTCAGAAAATATCCTCACTGGAGCATGTGGATATTTCCTGAGGGAACTGCAGCCCATAGAGAGCTCACAGTGGAGCAAGTTCTCCTGGCAGTAACTGGCAGTCTTTGGAAGATCCACACAGAGCAGGTTTATCCTGAAGGACTGCAGCCTGTGGAGAAGACTCAAGCTGGAGCAAGGGAAAAGTGCGAGGAATAAAGAGGAGCAGAGAGGAACTGTTATAAACTGACCACAATCTCCATTCCCTTACTACACTGATTGAGACCTGGGGCAGGAA